>NW_028243510.1:0-265000 GCF_964263255.1 Lissotriton vulgaris
GATTACTCAAAAGCTTCAATTTTGACCCATTTCAGGCACAGAAATGACTTTAAACACACTTATTTTAGTTGACAAAGTCATAATTCACATCCAACAGTCATTTACAGTCAAAAGATTAAATGTTAAAATTTCATCCATATTGACCATTTTGGGATCGTTCCACATGTCCGGAGTCATCGTTTTTCATCCGAAAATTGATTTTTTGGACTGTACCAAAATGATTCAAAATGTCAATTGGATCGTGCCTCATGTTGAATAACCACTTTTTAAACCCCCACAGTGACCAAATTTGCCAATTTTACAGAGTTTTGCTTTCTCAAAAGCTTCAATTTTGACCCGTTTCAGGCACAGAAATGACTTTAAACACACTTATTTTAGTTGACAAAGTCATTATTCACATCCAACAGTCATTTAGAGTCAAAAGATTAAATGTTAAAATTTCATCCATATTGACCATTTTGGGATCGTTCGACATGTCCGGAGTCATCGTTTTTCATGCGAAAATTGATTTTTTGGATTGTACCAAAAATGATTCAAAATGTCAATTGGATCGTGCCTCATGTTGAATAACCACTTTTTAAACCCTCACAGTGACCAAAATTGCCAATTTTACAGAGTTTTGCTTACTCAAAAGCTTCAATTTTGACCCATTTCAGGCACAGAAATGACTTTAAACACACTTATTTTAGTTGACAAAGTCATAATTCACATCCAACAGTCATTTAGAGTCAAAAGATTAAATGTTAAAATTTCATCATTATAGACCATTTTGGGAACGTTCGACAGGTCCGGAGTCATCGTTTTTCGTCTGAAAATTGATTTTTTGGACTGTACCAAAAATGATTCAAAATGTCAATTGGATCGTGCCTCATGTTGAATAACCACTTTTTAAACCCTCACAGTGACCAAAATTGCCAATTTTACAGAGTTTTGCTTACTCAAAAGCTTCAATTTTGACCTGTTTCAGGCACAGAAATGACTTTAAACACACTTATTTTAGTTGACAAAGTCATGATTCACATCCAACAGTCATTTACAGTCAAAAGATTAAATGTTAAAATTTCATCCATATTGACCATTTTGGGATCGTTCGACATGTCCGGAGTCATAGTTTTTCATCCGAAAATTGATTTTTGGACTGTACCAAAAATGATTCAAAATGTCAATTGGATCGTGCCTCATGTTGAATAACCACTTTTAAACCCTCACAGTGACCAAAATTGCCATTTTTACAGAGTTTTGCTTACTCAAAAGCTTCAATTTTGACCCATTTCAGGCACAGAAATGACTTTAAACACACTTATTTTAGTTGACAAAGTCTTAATTCACATCCAACAGTCATTTACAGTCAAAAGATTAAATGTTAAAATTTCATCCATATTGACCATTTTGGGATCGTTCGACATGTCCGGAGTCATCGTTTTTCATCCGAAAATTGATTTTTTGGACTGTACCAAAAATGATTCAAAATGTCAATTGGATCGTGCCTCATGTTGAATAACCACTTTTTAAACCCTCACAGTGACCAAAATTGCCAATTTTACAGAGTTTTGCTTACTCAAAAGCTTCAATTTTGACCCATTTCAGGCACAGAAATGACTTTAAACACACTTATTTTAGTTGACAAAGTCATAATTCACATCCAACAGTCATTTACAGTCAAAAGATTAAATGTTAAAATTTCATCCATATTGACCATTTTGGGATCGTTCGACATGTCCGGAGTCATCGTTTTTCATCCGAAAATTGATTTTTTGGACTGTACCAAAAATGATTCAAAATGTCAATTGGATCGTGCCTCATGTTGAATAACCACTTTTTAAACCCTCACAGTGACCAAAATTGCCAATTTTACAGAGTTTTGCTTACTCAAAAGCTTCAATTTTGACCCATTTCAGGCACAGAAATGACTTTAAACACACTTATTTTAGGTGACAAAGTCATAATTCACATCCAACAGTCATTTAGAGTCAAAAGATTAAATGTTAAAATTTCATCATTATAGACCATTTTGGGAACGTTCAACAGGTCCGGAGTCATCGTTTTTCGTCTGAAAATTGATTTTTTGGACTGTACCAAAAATGATTCAAAATGTCAATTGGATCGTGCCTCATGTTGAATAACCACTTTTTAAACCCTCAGAGTGACCAAAATTGCCATTTTTAGAGAGTTTTGCTTACTCAAAAGCTTCAATTTTGATCCGTTTTAGGCACAGAAACGACTTTAAACACACTTATTTTAGTTGACAAAGTCATAATTCACATCCAACAGTCATTTACAGTCAAAAGATTAAATGTTAAAATTTCATCCATATTGACCATTTTGGGATCGTTCGACATGTCCGGAGTCATCGATTTTCATCCGAAAATTGATTTTTTGGACTGTACCAAAAATGATTCAAAATGTCAATTGGATCGTGCCTCATGTTGAATAACCACTTTTTAAACCCTCACAGTGACCAAAATTGCCATTTTTACAGAGTTTTGATTACTCAAAAGCTTCAATTTTGACCCATTTCAGGCACAGAAATGACTTTAAACACACTTATTTTAGTTGACAAAGTCATAATTCACATCCAACAGTCATTTACAGTCAAAAGATTAAATGTTAAAATTTCATCCATATTGACCATTTTGGGATCGTTCCACATGTCCGGAGTCATCGTTTTTCATCCGAAAATTGATTTTTTGGACTGTACCAAAAATGATTCAAAATGTCAATTGGATCGTGCCTCATGTTGAATAACCACTTTTTAAACCCCCACAGTGACCAAATTTGCCAATTTTACAGAGTTTTGCTTTCTCAAAAGCTTCAATTTTGACCCGTTTAAGGCACAGAAATGACTTTAAACACACTTATTTTAGTTGACAAAGTCATTATTCACATCCAACAGTCATTTAGAGTCAAAAGATTAAATGTTAAAATTTCATCCATATTGACCATTTTGGGATCGTTCGACATGTCCGGAGTCATCGTTTTTCATGCGAAAATTGATTTTTTGGACTGTACCAAAAATGATTCAAAATGTCAATTGGATCGTGCCTCATGTTGAATAACCACTTTTTAAACCCTCACAGTGACCAAAATTGCCAATTTTACAGAGTTTTGCTTACTCAAAAGCTTCAATTTTGACCCATTTCAGGCACAGAAATGACTTTAAACACACTTATTTTAGTTGACAAAGTCATAATTCACATCCAACAGTCATTTACAGTCAAAAGATTAAATGTTAAAATTTCATCCATATTGACCATTTTGGGATCGTTCGACATGTCCGGAGTCATCGTTTTTCATCCGAAAATTGATTTTTTGGACTGTACCAAAAATGATTCAAAATGTCAATTGGATCGTGCCTCATGTTGAATAACCACTTTTTAAACCCTCACAGTGTCCAAAATTGCCAATTTTACAGAGTTTTGCTTACTCAAAAGCTTCAATTTTGACCCATTTCAGGCACAGAAATGACTTTAAACACACTTATTTTAGTTGACAAAGTCATAATTCACATCCAACAGTCATTTAGAGTCAAAAGATTAAATGTTAAAATTTCATCATTATAGACCATTTTGGGAACGTTCAACAGGTCCGGAGTCATCGTTTTTCGTCTGAAAATTGATTTTTTGGACTGTACCAAAAATGATTCAAAATGTCAATTGGATCGTGCCTCATGTTGAATAACCACTTTTTAAACCCTCAGAGTGACCAAAATTGCCATTTTTAGAGAGTTTTGCTTACTCAAAAGCTTCAATTTTGATCCGTTTTAGGCACAGAAATGACTTTAAACACACTTATTTTAGTTGACAAAGTCATAATTCACATCCAACAGTCATTTACAGTCAAAAGATTAAATGTTAAAATTTCATCCATATTGACCATTTTGGGATCGTTCGACATGTCCGGAGTCATCGTTTTTCATCCGAAAATTGATTTTTTGGACTGTACCAAAAATGATTCAAAATGTCAATTGGATCGTGCCTCATGTTGAATAACCACTTTTTAAACCCTCACAGTGACCAAAATTGCCAATTTTAAAGAGTTTTGCTTACTCAAAAGCTTCAATTTTAACCCATTTTAGGCACAGAAATGACTTTAAACACACTTATTTTAGTTGACAAAGTCATAATTCACATCCAACAGTCATTTACAGTCAAAAGATTAAATGTTAAAATTTCATCCATATTGACCATTTTGGGATCGTTCGACATGTCCGGAGTCATCGTTTTTCATCCGAAAATTGATTTTTTGGACTGTACCAAAAATGATTCAAAATGTCAATTGGATCGTGCCTCATGTTGAATAACCACTTTTTAAACCCTCACAGTGACCAAAATTGCCAATTTTACAGAGTTTTGCTTACTCAAAAGCTTCAATTTTGACCCATTTCAGGCACAGAAATGACTTTAAACACACTTATTTTAGTTGACAAAGTCATAATTCACATCCAACAGTCATTTAGAGTCAAAAGATTAAATGTTAAAATTTCATCATTATAGACCATTTTGGGAACGTTCAACAGGTCCGGAGTCATCGTTTTTCGTCTGAAAATTGATTTTTTGGACTGTACCAAAAATGATTCAAAATGTCAATTGGATCGTGCCTCATGTTGAATAACCACTTTTTAAACCCTCAGAGTGACCAAAATTGCCATTTTTAGAGAGTTTTGCTTACTCAAAAGCTTCAATTTTGATCCGTTTTAGGCACAGAAACGACTTTAAACACACTTATTTTAGTTGACAAAGTCATAATTCACATCCAACAGTCATTTACAGTCAAAAGATTAAATGTTAAAATTTCATCCATATTGACCATTTTGGGATCGTTCGACATGTCCGGAGTCATCGTTTTTCATCCGAAAATTGATTTTTTGGACTGTACCAAAAATGATTCAAAATGTCAATTGGATCGTGCCTCATGTTGAATAACCACTTTTTAAACCCTCACAGTGACCAAAATTGCCAATTTTAAAGAGTTTTGCTTACTCAAAAGCTTCAATTTTGACCCATTTCAGGCACAGAAATGACTTTAAACACACTTATTTTAGTTGACAAAGTCATAATTCACATCCAACAGTCATTTAGAGTCAAAAGATTTAATGTTAAAATTTCATCATTATAGACCATTTTGGGAACGTTCGACAGGTCCGGAGTCATCGATTTTCATCCGAAAATTGATTTTTTGGACTGTACCAAAAATGATTCAAAATGTCAATTGGATCGTGCCTCATGTTGAATAACCACTTTTTAAACCCTCACAGTGACCAAAATTGCCATTTTTACAGAGTTTTGCTTACTCAAAAGCTTCAATTTTGACCCATTTCAGGCACAGAAATGACTTTAAACACACTTATTTTAGTTGACAAAGTCATAATTCACATCCAACAGTCATTTACAGTCAAAAGATTAAATGTTACAATTTCATCCATATTGACCATTTTGGGATCGTTCGACATGTCCGGAGTCATCGTTTTTCATCCGAAAATTGATTTTTTGGACTGTACCAAAAATGATTCAAAATGTCAATTGGATCGTGCCTCATGTTGAATAACCACTTTTTAAACCCTCACAGTGACCAAAATTGCCAATTTTACAGAGTTTTGCTTACTCAAAAGCTTCAATTTTGACCCGTTTCAGGCACAGAAATGACTTTAAACACACTTATTTTAGTTGACAAAGTCATAATTCACATCCAACAGTAATTTACAGTCAAAAGATTAAATGTTAAAATTTCATCCATATTGACCATTTTGGGATCGTTCGACATGTCCGGAGTCATAGTTTTTCATCCGAAAATTGATTTTTTGGACTGTACCAAAAACGATTCAAAATGTCAATTGGATCGTGCCTCATGTTGAATAACCACTTTTTAAACCCTCACAGTGACCAAAATTGCCAATTTTACAGAGTTTTGCTTACTCAAAAGCTTCAATTTTGACCCATTTCAGGCACAGAAATGACTTTAAACACACTTATTTTAGTTGACAAAGTCATAATTCACATCCAACAGTCATTTACAGTCAAAAGATTAAATGTTAAAATTTCATCCATATTGACCATTTTGGGATCGTTCGACATGTCCGGAGTCATCGTTTTTCATCCGAAAATTGATTTTTTGGACTGTACCAAAAATGATTCAAAATGTCAATTGGATCATGCCTCATGTTGAATAACCACTTTTTAAACCCTCACAGTGACCAAAATTGCCATTTTTACAGAGTTTTGCTTACTCAAAAGCTTCAATTTTGACCCATTTCAGGCACAGAAATGACTTTAAACACACTTATTTTAGTTGCCAAAGTCATAATTCACATCCAACAGTCATTTACAGTCAAAAGATGAAATGTTAAAATGTCATCATTATAGACGATTTTGGGAACGTTCGACAGGTCCGGAGTCATCGTTTTTCGTCTGAAAATTGATTTTTTGGACTGTACCAAAAATGATTCAAAATGTCAATTGGATCGTGCCTCATGTTGAATAACCACTTTTTAAACCCTCAGAGTGACCAAAATTGCCATTTTTACAGTTTTGCTTACTCAAAAGCTTCAATTTTGATCCGTTTTAGGCACAGAAATGACTTTAAACACACTTATTTTAGTTGACAAAGTCATAATTCACATCCAACAGTCATTTACAGTCAAAAGATTAAATGTTAAAATTTCATCCATATTGACCATTTTGGGATCGTTCGACAGGTCCGGAGTCATCGTTTTTTATCCGAAAATTGATTTTTTGGACTGTACCAAAAATGATTCAAAATGTCAATTGGATCATGCCTCATGTTGAATAACCACTTTTTAAACCCTCACAGTGACCAAAATTGCCAATTTTACAGAGTTTTGCTTACTCAAAAGCTTCAATTTTGACCCGTTTCAGGCACAGAAATGACTTTAAACACACTTATTTTAGTTGACAAAGTCATAATTCACATCCAACAGTCATTTACAGTCAAAAGATTAAATGTTAAAATTTCATCCATATTGACCATTTTGGGATCGTTCGACATGTCCGGAGTCATCGTTTTTCATCCGAAAATTGATTTTTTGGACTGTACCCAAAATGATTCAAAATGTCAATTGGATCGTGCCTCATGTTGAATAACCACTTTTTAAACCCTCACAGTGACCAAAATTGCCATTTTTACAGAGTTTTGCTTACTCAAAAGCTTCAATTTTGACCCATTTCAGGCACAGAAATGACTTTAAACACACTTATTTTAGTTGACAAAGTCATAATTCACATCCAACAGTCATTTACAGTCAAAAGATTAAATGTTAAAATTTCATCCATATTGACCATTTTGGGATCGTTCGACATGTCCGGAGTCATCGTTTTTCATCCGAAAATAGATTTTTTGGACTGTACCAAAAATGATTCAAAATGTCAATTGGATCGTGCCTCATGTTGAATAACCACTTTTTAAACCCTCACAGTGACCAAAATTGCTAATTTTACAGAGTTTTGCTTACTCAAAAGCTTCAATTTTGACCCATTACAGGCACAGAAATGACTTTAAACACACTTATTTTAGTTGACAAAGTCATAATTCACATCCAACAGTCATTTACAGTCAAAAGATTAAATGTTAAAATTTCATCCATATTGACCATTTTGGGATCGTTCGACATGTCCGGAGTCATCGTTTTTCATCCGAAAATTGATTTTTTGGACTGTACCAAAAATGATTCAAAATGTCAATTGGATCGTGCCTCATGTTGAATAACCACTTTTTAAACCCTCACAGTGACCAAAATTGCCAATTTTACAGAGTTTTGCTTACTCAAAAGCTTCAATTTTGACCCGTTTCAGGCACAGAAATGACTTTAAACACACTTATTTTAGTTGACAAAGTCATAATTCACATCCAACAGTCATTTACAGTCAAAAGATTAAATGTTAAAATTTCATCCATATTGACCATTTTGGGATCGTTCGACATGTCCGGAGTCATCGTTTTTCATCCGAAAATTGATTTTTTGGACTGTACCAAAAATGATTCAAAATGTCAATTGGATCGTGCCTCATGTTGAATAACCACTTTTTAAACCCTCACAGTGACCAAAATTGCCAATTTTACAGAGTTTTGCTTACTCAAAAGCTTCAATTTTGACCCGTTTCAGGCACAGAAATGACTTTAAACACACTTATTTTAGTTGACAAAGTCATAATTCACATCCAACAGTCATTTACAGTCAAAAGATTAAATGTTAAAATTTCATCCATATTGACCATTTTGGGATCGTTCGACATGTCCGGAGTCATCGTTTTTCATCCGAAAATTGATTTTTTGGACTGTACCAAAAATTATTCAAAATGTCAATTGGATCGTGCCTCATGTTGAATAACCACTTTTTAAACCCTCACAGTGACCAACATTGCCATTTTTACAGAGTTTTGCTTACTCAAAAGCTTAAAGTTTGACCCATTTCAGGCACAGAAATGACTTTAAACACACTTATTTTAGTTGACAAAGTCATAATTCACATCCAACAGTCATTTACAGTCAAAAGATTAAATGTTAAAATTTCATCCATATTGACCATTTTGGGATCGTTCGACATGTCCGGAGTCATCGTTTTTCATCCGAAAATTGATTTTTTGGACTGTACCAAAAATGATTCAAAATGTCAATTCGATCGTGCCTCATGTTGAATAACCACTTTTTAAACCCTCACAGTGACCAAAATTGCCAATTTTACAGAGTTTTGCTTACTCAAAAGCTTCAATTTTGACCCATTTCAGGCACAGAAATGACTTTAAACACACTTATTTTAGTTGACAAAGTCATAATTCACATCCAACAGTCATTTACAGTCAAAAGATTAAATGTTAAAATTTCATCCATATTGACCATTTTGGGATCGTTCGACATGTCCGGAGTCATCGTTTTTCATCCGAAAATTGATTTTTTGGACTGTACCAAAAATGATTCAAAATGTCAATTGGATCGTGCCTCATGTTGAATAACCACTTTTTAAACCCTCACAGTGACCAAAATTGCCAATTTTACAGAGTTTTGCTTACTCAAAAGCTTCAATTTTGACCCATTTCAGGCACAGAAATGACTTTAAACACACTTATTTTAGTTGACAAAGTCATAATTCACATCCAACAGTCATTTAGAGTCAAAAGATTAAATGTTAAAATTTCATCATTATAGACCATTTTGGGAACGTTCAACAGGTCCGGAGTCATCGTTTTTCGTCTGAAAATTGATTTTTTGGACTGTACCAAAAATGATTCAAAATGTCAATTGGATCGTGCCTCATGTTGAATAACCACTTTTTAAACCCTCAGAGTGACCAAAATTGCCATTTTTAGAGAGTTTTGCTTACTCAAAAGCTTCAATTTTGATCCGTTTTAGGCACAGAAACGACTTTAAACACACTTATTTTAGTTGACAAAGTCATAATTCACATCCAACAGTCATTTACAGTCAAAAGATTAAATGTTAAAATTTCATCCATATTGACCATTTTGGGATCGTTCGACATGTCCGGAGTCATCGTTTTTCATCCGAAAATTGATTTTTTGGACTGTACCAAAAATGATTCAAAATGTCAATTGGATCGTGCCTCATGTTGAATAACCACTTTTTAAACCCTCACAGTGACCAAAATTGCCAATTTTAAAGAGTTTTGCTTACTCAAAAGCTTCAATTTTGACCCATTTCAGGCACAGAAATGACTTTAAACACACTTATTTTAGTTGACAAAGTCATAATTCACATCCAACAGTCATTTAGAGTCAAAAGATTTAATGTTAAAATTTCATCATTATAGACCATTTTGGGAACGTTCGACAGGTCCGGAGTCATCGATTTTCATCCGAAAATTGATTTTTTGGACTGTACCAAAAATGATTCAAAATGTCAATTGGATCGTGCCTCATGTTGAATAACCACTTTTTAAACCCTCACAGTGACCAAAATTGCCATTTTTACAGAGTTTTGATTACTCAAAAGCTTCAATTTTGACCCATTTCAGGCACAGAAATGACTTTAAACACACTTATTTTAGTTGACAAAGTCATAATTCACATCCAACAGTCATTTACAGTCAAAAGATTAAATGTTAAAATTTCATCCATATTGACCATTTTGGGATCGTTCCACATGTCCGGAGTCATCGTTTTTCATCCGAAAATTGATTTTTTGGACTGTACCAAAAATGATTCAAAATGTCAATTGGATCGTGCCTCATGTTGAATAACCACTTTTTAAACCCCCACAGTGACCAAATTTGCCAATTTTACAGAGTTTTGCTTTCTCAAAAGCTTCAATTTTGACCCGTTTCAGGCACAGAAATGACTTTAAACACACTTATTTTAGTTGACAAAGTCATTATTCACATCCAACAGTCATTTAGAGTCAAAAGATTAAATGTTAAAATTTCATCCATATTGACCATTTTGGGATCGTTCGACATGTCCGGAGTCATCGTTTTTCATGCGAAAATTGATTTTTTGGATTGTACCAAAAATGATTCAAAATGTCAATTGGATCGTGCCTCATGTTGAATAACCACTTTTTAAACCCTCACAGTGACCAAAATTGCCAATTTTACAGAGTTTTGCTTACTCAAAAGCTTCAATTTTGACCCATTTCAGGCACAGAAATGACTTTAAACACACTTATTTTAGTTGACAAAGTCATAATTCACATCCAACAGTCATTTAGAGTCAAAAGATTAAATGTTAAAATTTCATCATTATAGACCATTTTGGGAACGTTCGACAGGTCCGGAGTCATCGTTTTTCGTCTGAAAATTGATTTTTTGGACTGTACCAAAAATGATTCAAAATGTCAATTGGATCGTGCCTCATGTTGAATAACCACTTTTTAAACCCTCACAGTGACCAAAATTGCCAATTTTACAGAGTTTTGCTTACTCAAAAGCTTCAATTTTGACCTGTTTCAGGCACAGAAATGACTTTAAACACACTTATTTTAGTTGACAAAGTCATGATTCACATCCAACAGTCATTTACAGTCAAAAGATTAAATGTTAAAATTTCATCCATATTGACCATTTTGGGATCGTTCGACATGTCCGGAGTCATAGTTTTTCATCCGAAAATTGATTTTTTGGACTGTACCAAAAATGATTCAAAATGTCAATTGGATCGTGCCTCATGTTGAATAACCACTTTTAAACCCTCACAGTGACCAAAATTGCCATTTTTACAGAGTTTTGCTTACTCAAAAGCTTCAATTTTGACCCATTTCAGGCACAGAAATGACTTTAAACACACTTATTTTAGTTGACAAAGTCTTAATTCACATCCAACAGTCATTTACAGTCAAAAGATTAAATGTTAAAATTTCATCCATATTGACCATTTTGGGATCGTTCGACATGTCCGGAGTCATCGTTTTTCATCCGAAAATTGATTTTTTGGACTGTACCAAAAATGATTCAAAATGTCAATTGGATCGTGCCTCATGTTGAATAACCACTTTTTAAACCCTCACAGTGACCAAAATTGCCAATTTTACAGAGTTTTGCTTACTCAAAAGCTTCAATTTTGACCCATTTCAGGCACAGAAATGACTTTAAACACACTTATTTTAGTTGACAAAGTCATAATTCACATCCAACAGTCATTTACAGTCAAAAGATTAAATGTTAAAATTTCATCCATATTGACCATTTTGGGATCGTTCGACATGTCCGGAGTCATCGTTTTTCATCCGAAAATTGATTTTTTGGACTGTACCAAAAATGATTCAAAATGTCAATTGGATCGTGCCTCATGTTGAATAACCACTTTTTAAACCCTCACAGTGACCAAAATTGCCAATTTTACAGAGTTTTGCTTACTCAAAAGCTTCAATTTTGACCCATTTCAGGCACAGAAATGACTTTAAACACACTTATTTTAGGTGACAAAGTCATAATTCACATCCAACAGTCATTTAGAGTCAAAAGATTAAATGTTAAAATTTCATCATTATAGACCATTTTGGGAACGTTCAACAGGTCCGGAGTCATCGTTTTTCGTCTGAAAATTGATTTTTTGGACTGTACCAAAAATGATTCAAAATGTCAATTGGATCGTGCCTCATGTTGAATAACCACTTTTTAAACCCTCAGAGTGACCAAAATTGCCATTTTTAGAGAGTTTTGCTTACTCAAAAGCTTCAATTTTGATCCGTTTTAGGCACAGAAACGACTTTAAACACACTTATTTTAGTTGACAAAGTCATAATTCACATCCAACAGTCATTTACAGTCAAAAGATTAAATGTTAAAATTTCATCCATATTGACCATTTTGGGATCGTTCGACATGTCCGGAGTCATCGATTTTCATCCGAAAATTGATTTTTTGGACTGTACCAAAAATGATTCAAAATGTCAATTGGATCGTGCCTCATGTTGAATAACCACTTTTTAAACCCTCACAGTGACCAAAATTGCCATTTTTACAGAGTTTTGATTACTCAAAAGCTTCAATTTTGACCCATTTCAGGCACAGAAATGACTTTAAACACACTTATTTTAGTTGACAAAGTCATAATTCACATCCAACAGTCATTTACAGTCAAAAGATTAAATGTTAAAATTTCATCCATATTGACCATTTTGGGATCGTTCCACATGTCCGGAGTCATCGTTTTTCATCCGAAAATTGATTTTTTGGACTGTACCAAAAATGATTCAAAATGTCAATTGGATCGTGCCTCATGTTGAATAACCACTTTTTAAACCCCCACAGTGACCAAATTTGCCAATTTTACAGAGTTTTGCTTTCTCAAAAGCTTCAATTTTGACCCGTTTAAGGCACAGAAATGACTTTAAACACACTTATTTTAGTTGACAAAGTCATTATTCACATCCAACAGTCATTTAGAGTCAAAAGATTAAATGTTAAAATTTCATCCATATTGACCATTTTGGGATCGTTCGACATGTCCGGAGTCATCGTTTTTCATGCGAAAATTGATTTTTTGGACTGTACCAAAAATGATTCAAAATGTCAATTGGATCGTGCCTCATGTTGAATAACCACTTTTTAAACCCTCACAGTGACCAAAATTGCCAATTTTACAGAGTTTTGCTTACTCAAAAGCTTCAATTTTGACCCATTTCAGGCACAGAAATGACTTTAAACACACTTATTTTAGTTGACAAAGTCATAATTCACATCCAACAGTCATTTACAGTCAAAAGATTAAATGTTAAAATTTCATCCATATTGACCATTTTGGGATCGTTCGACATGTCCGGAGTCATCGTTTTTCATCCGAAAATTGATTTTTTGGACTGTACCAAAAATGATTCAAAATGTCAATTGGATCGTGCCTCATGTTGAATAACCACTTTTTAAACCCTCACAGTGTCCAAAATTGCCAATTTTACAGAGTTTTGCTTACTCAAAAGCTTCAATTTTGACCCATTTCAGGCACAGAAATGACTTTAAACACACTTATTTTAGTTGACAAAGTAATAATTCACATCCAACAGTCATTTAGAGTCAAAAGATTAAATGTTAAAATTTCATCATTATAGACCATTTTGGGAACGTTCAACAGGTCCGGAGTCATCGTTTTTCGTCTGAAAATTGATTTTTTGGACTGTACCAAAAATGATTCAAAATGTCAATTGGATCGTGCCTCATGTTGAATAACCACTTTTTAAACCCTCAGAGTGACCAAAATTGCCATTTTTAGAGAGTTTTGCTTACTCAAAAGCTTCAATTTTGATCCGTTTTAGGCACAGAAATGACTTTAAACACACTTATTTTAGTTGACAAAGTCATAATTCACATCCAACAGTCATTTACAGTCAAAAGATTAAATGTTAAAATTTCATCCATATTGACCATTTTGGGATCGTTCGACATGTCCGGAGTCATCGTTTTTCATCCGAAAATTGATTTTTTGGACTGTACCAAAAATGATTCAAAATGTCAATTGGATCGTGCCTCATGTTGAATAACCACTTTTTAAACCCTCACAGTGACCAAAATTGCCAATTTTAAAGAGTTTTGCTTACTCAAAAGCTTCAATTTTAACCCATTTTAGGCACAGAAATGACTTTAAACACACTTATTTTAGTTGACAAAGTCATAATTCACATCCAACAGTCATTTACAGTCAAAAGATTAAATGTTAAAATTTCATCCATATTGACCATTTTGGGATCGTTCGACATGTCCGGAGTCATCGTTTTTCATCCGAAAATTGATTTTTTGGACTGTACCAAAAATGATTCAAAATGTCAATTGGATCGTGCCTCATGTTGAATAACCACTTTTTAAACCCTCACAGTGACCAAAATTGCCAATTTTACAGAGTTTTGCTTACTCAAAAGCTTCAATTTTGACCCATTTCAGGCACAGAAATGACTTTAAACACACTTATTTTAGTTGACAAAGTCATAATTCACATCCAACAGTCATTTAGAGTCAAAAGATTAAATGTTAAAATTTCATCATTATAGACCATTTTGGGAACGTTCAACAGGTCCGGAGTCATCGTTTTTCGTCTGAAAATTGATTTTTTGGACTGTACCAAAAATGATTCAAAATGTCAATTGGATCGTGCCTCATGTTGAATAACCACTTTTTAAACCCTCAGAGTGACCAAAATTGCCATTTTTAGAGAGTTTTGCTTACTCAAAAGCTTCAATTTTGATCCGTTTTAGGCACAGAAACGACTTTAAACACACTTATTTTAGTTGACAAAGTCATAATTCACATCCAACAGTCATTTACAGTCAAAAGATTAAATGTTAAAATTTCATCCATATTGACCATTTTGGGATCGTTCGACATGTCCGGAGTCATCGTTTTTCATCCGAAAATTGATTTTTTGGACTGTACCAAAAATGATTCAAAATGTCAATTGGATCGTGCCTCATGTTGAATAACCACTTTTTAAACCCTCACAGTGACCAAAATTGCCAATTTTAAAGAGTTTTGCTTACTCAAAAGCTTCAATTTTGACCCATTTCAGGCACAGAAATGACTTTAAACACACTTATTTTAGTTGACAAAGTCATAATTCACATCCAACAGTCATTTAGAGTCAAAAGATTTAATGTTAAAATTTCATCATTATAGACCATTTTGGGAACGTTCGACAGGTCCGGAGTCATCGATTTTCATCCGAAAATTGATTTTTTGGACTGTACCAAAAATGATTCAAAATGTCAATTGGATCGTGCCTCATGTTGAATAACCACTTTTTAAACCCTCACAGTGACCAAAATTGCCATTTTTACAGAGTTTTGATTACTCAAAAGCTTCAATTTTGACCCATTTCAGGCACAGAAATGACTTTAAACACACTTATTTTAGTTGACAAAGTCATAATTCACATCCAACAGTCATTTACAGTCAAAAGATTAAATGTTAAAATTTCATCCATATTGACCATTTTGGGATCGTTCGACATGTCCGGAGTCATAGTTTTTCATCCGAAAATTGATTTTTTGGACTGTACCAAAAATGATTCAAAATGTCAAGTGGATCGTGCCTCATGTTGAATAACCACTTTTAAACCCTCACAGTGACCAAAATTGCCATTTTTACAGAGTTTTGCTTACTCAAAAGCTTCAATTTTGACCCATTTCAGGCACAGAAATGACTTTAAACACACTTATTTTAGTTGACAAAGTCTTAATTCACATCCAACAGTCATTTACAGTCAAAAGATTAAATGTTAAAATTTCATCCATATTGACCATTTTGGGATCGTTCGACATGTCCGGAGTCATCGTTTTTCATCCGAAAATTGATTTTTTGGACTGTACCAAAAATGATTCAAAATGTCAATTGGATCGTGCCTCATGTTGAATAACCACTTTTTAAACCCTCACAGTGACCAAAATTGCCAATTTTAAAGAGTTTTGCTTACTCAAAAGCTTCAATTTTAACCCATTTTAGGCACAGAAATGACTTTAAACACACTTATTTTAGTTGACAAAGTCATAATTCACATCCAACAGTCATTTACAGTCAAAAGATTAAATGTTAAAATTTCATCCATATTGACCATTTTGGGATCGTTCGACATGTCCGGAGTCATCGTTTTTCATCCGAAAATTGATTTTTTGGACTGTACCAAAAATGATTCAAAATGTCAATTGGATCGTGCCTCATGTTGAATAACCACTTTTTAAACCCTCACAGTGACCAAAATTGCCAATTTTACAGAGTTTTGCTTACTCAAAAGCTTCAATTTTGACCCATTTCAGGCACAGAAATGACTTTAAACACACTTATTTTAGTTGACAAAGTCATAATTCACATCCAACAGTCATTTAGAGTCAAAAGATTAAATGTTAAAATTTCATCATTATAGACCATTTTGGGAACGTTCAACAGGTCCGGAGTCATCGTTTTTCGTCTGAAAATTGATTTTTTGGACTGTACCAAAAATGATTCAAAATGTCAATTGGATCGTGCCTCATGTTGAATAACCACTTTTTAAACCCTCAGAGTGACCAAAATTGCCATTTTTAGAGAGTTTTGCTTACTCAAAAGCTTCAATTTTGATCCGTTTTAGGCACAGAAACGACTTTAAACACACTTATTTTAGTTGACAAAGTCATAATTCACATCCAACAGTCATTTACAGTCAAAAGATTAAATGTTAAAATTTCATCCATATTGACCATTTTGGGATCGTTCGACATGTCCGGAGTCATCGTTTTTCATCCGAAAATTGATTTTTTGGACTGTACCAAAAATGATTCAAAATGTCAATTGGATCGTGCCTCATGTTGAATAACCACTTTTTAAACCCTCACAGTGACCAAAATTGCCAATTTTAAAGAGTTTTGCTTACTCAAAAGCTTCAATTTTGACCCATTTCAGGCACAGAAATGACTTTAAACACACTTATTTTAGTTGACAAAGTCATAATTCACATCCAACAGTCATTTAGAGTCAAAAGATTTAATGTTAAAATTTCATCATTATAGACCATTTTGGGAACGTTCGACAGGTCCGGAGTCATCGATTTTCATCCGAAAATTGATTTTTTGGACTGTACCAAAAATGATTCAAAATGTCAATTGGATCGTGCCTCATGTTGAATAACCACTTTTTAAACCCTCACAGTGACCAAAATTGCCATTTTTACAGAGTTTTGATTACTCAAAAGCTTCAATTTTGACCCATTTCAGGCACAGAAATGACTTTAAACACACTTATTTTAGTTGACAAAGTCATAATTCACATCCAACAGTCATTTACAGTCAAAAGATTAAATGTTAAAATTTCATCCATATTGACCATTTTGGGATCGTTCCACATGTCCGGAGTCATCGTTTTTCATCCGAAAATTGATTTTTTGGACTGTACCAAAAATGATTCAAAATGTCAATTGGATCGTGCCTCATGTTGAATAACCACTTTTTAAACCCCCACAGTGACCAAATTTGCCAATTTTACAGAGTTTTGCTTTCTCAAAAGCTTCAATTTTGACCCGTTTAAGGCACAGAAATGACTTTAAACACACTTATTTTAGTTGACAAAGTCATTATTCACATCCAACAGTCATTTAGAGTCAAAAGATTAAATGTTAAAATTTCATCCATATTGACCATTTTGGGATCGTTCGACATGTCCGGAGTCATCGTTTTTCATGCGAAAATTGATTTTTTGGACTGTACCAAAAATGATTCAAAATGTCAATTGGATCGTGCCTCATGTTGAATAACCACTTTTTAAACCCTCACAGTGACCAAAATTGCCAATTTTACAGAGTTTTGCTTACTCAAAAGCTTCAATTTTGACCCATTTCAGGCACAGAAATGACTTTAAACACACTTATTTTAGTTGACAAAGTCATAATTCACATCCAACAGTCATTTACAGTCAAAAGATTAAATGTTAAAATTTCATCCATATTGACCATTTTGGGATCGTTCGACATGTCCGGAGTCATCGTTTTTCATCCGAAAATTGATTTTTTGGACTGTACCAAAAATGATTCAAAATGTCAATTGGATCGTGCCTCATGTTGAATAACCACTTTTTAAACCCTCACAGTGTCCAAAATTGCCAATTTTACAGAGTTTTGCTTACTCAAAAGCTTCAATTTTGACCCATTTCAGGCACAGAAATGACTTTAAACACACTTATTTTAGTTGACAAAGTCATAATTCACATCCAACAGTCATTTAGAGTCAAAAGATTAAATGTTAAAATTTCATCATTATAGACCATTTTGGGAACGTTCAACAGGTCCGGAGTCATCGTTTTTCGTCTGAAAATTGATTTTTTGGACTGTACCAAAAATGATTCAAAATGTCAATTGGATCGTGCCTCATGTTGAATAACCACTTTTTAAACCCTCAGAGTGACCAAAATTGCCATTTTTAGAGAGTTTTGCTTACTCAAAAGCTTCAATTTTGATCCGTTTTAGGCACAGAAATGACTTTAAACACACTTATTTTAGTTGACAAAGTCATAATTCACATCCAACAGTCATTTACAGTCAAAAGATTAAATGTTAAAATTTCATCCATATTGACCATTTTGGGATCGTTCGACATGTCCGGAGTCATCGTTTTTCATCCGAAAATTGATTTTTTGGACTGTACCAAAAATGATTCAAAATGTCAATTGGATCGTGCCTCATGTTGAATAACCACTTTTTAAACCCTCACAGTGACCAAAATTGCCAATTTTAAAGAGTTTTGCTTACTCAAAAGCTTCAATTTTAACCCATTTTAGGCACAGAAATGACTTTAAACACACTTATTTTAGTTGACAAAGTCATAATTCACATCCAACAGTCATTTACAGTCAAAAGATTAAATGTTAAAATTTCATCCATATTGACCATTTTGGGATCGTTCGACATGTCCGGAGTCATCGTTTTTCATCCGAAAATTGATTTTTTGGACTGTACCAAAAATGATTCAAAATGTCAATTGGATCGTGCCTCATGTTGAATAACCACTTTTTAAACCCTCACAGTGACCAAAATTGCCAATTTTACAGAGTTTTGCTTACTCAAAAGCTTCAATTTTGACCCATTTCAGGCACAGAAATGACTTTAAACACACTTATTTTAGTTGACAAAGTCATAATTCACATCCAACAGTCATTTAGAGTCAAAAGATTAAATGTTAAAATTTCATCATTATAGACCATTTTGGGAACGTTCAACAGGTCCGGAGTCATCGTTTTTCGTCTGAAAATTGATTTTTTGGACTGTACCAAAAATGATTCAAAATGTCAATTGGATCGTGCCTCATGTTGAATAACCACTTTTTAAACCCTCAGAGTGACCAAAATTGCCATTTTTAGAGAGTTTTGCTTACTCAAAAGCTTCAATTTTGATCCGTTTTAGGCACAGAAACGACTTTAAACACACTTATTTTAGTTGACAAAGTCATAATTCACATCCAACAGTCATTTACAGTCAAAAGATTAAATGTTAAAATTTCATCCATATTGACCATTTTGGGATCGTTCGACATGTCCGGAGTCATCGTTTTTCATCCGAAAATTGATTTTTTGGACTGTACCAAAAATGATTCAAAATGTCAATTGGATCGTGCCTCATGTTGAATAACCACTTTTTAAACCCTCACAGTGACCAAAATTGCCAATTTTAAAGAGTTTTGCTTACTCAAAAGCTTCAATTTTGACCCATTTCAGGCACAGAAATGACTTTAAACACACTTATTTTAGTTGACAAAGTCATAATTCACATCCAACAGTCATTTAGAGTCAAAAGATTTAATGTTAAAATTTCATCATTATAGACCATTTTGGGAACGTTCGACAGGTCCGGAGTCATCGATTTTCATCCGAAAATTGATTTTTTGGACTGTACCAAAAATGATTCAAAATGTCAATTGGATCGTGCCTCATGTTGAATAACCACTTTTTAAACCCTCACAGTGACCAAAATTGCCATTTTTACAGAGTTTTGCTTACTCAAAAGCTTCAATTTTGACCCATTTCAGGCACAGAAATGACTTTAAACACACTTATTTTAGTTGACAAAGTCATAATTCACATCCAACAGTCATTTACAGTCAAAAGATTAAATGTTACAATTTCATCCATATTGACCATTTTGGGATCGTTCGACATGTCCGGAGTCATCGTTTTTCATCCGAAAATTGATTTTTTGGACTGTACCAAAAATGATTCAAAATGTCAATTGGATCGTGCCTCATGTTGAATAACCACTTTTTAAACCCTCACAGTGACCAAAATTGCCAATTTTACAGAGTTTTGCTTACTCAAAAGCTTCAATTTTGACCCGTTTCAGGCACAGAAATGACTTTAAACACACTTATTTTAGTTGACAAAGTCATAATTCACATCCAACAGTAATTTACAGTCAAAAGATTAAATGTTAAAATTTCATCCATATTGACCATTTTGGGATCGTTCGACATGTCCGGAGTCATAGTTTTTCATCCGAAAATTGATTTTTTGGACTGTACCAAAAACGATTCAAAATGTCAATTGGATCGTGCCTCATGTTGAATAACCACTTTTTAAACCCTCACAGTGACCAAAATTGCCAATTTTACAGAGTTTTGCTTACTCAAAAGCTTCAATTTTGACCCATTTCAGGCACAGAAATGACTTTAAACACACTTATTTTAGTTGACAAAGTCATAATTCACATCCAACAGTCATTTACAGTCAAAAGATTAAATGTTAAAATTTCATCCATATTGACCATTTTGGGATCGTTCGACATGTCCGGAGTCATCGTTTTTCATCCGAAAATTGATTTTTTGGACTGTACCAAAAATGATTCAAAATGTCAATTGGATCATGCCTCATGTTGAATAACCACTTTTTAAACCCTCACAGTGACCAAAATTGCCATTTTTACAGAGTTTTGCTTACTCAAAAGCTTCAATTTTGACCCATTTCAGGCACAGAAATGACTTTAAACACACTTATTTTAGTTGCCAAAGTCATAATTCACATCCAACAGTCATTTACAGTCAAAAGATGAAATGTTAAAATGTCATCATTATAGACGATTTTGGGAACGTTCGACAGGTCCGGAGTCATCGTTTTTCGTCTGAAAATTGATTTTTTGGACTGTACCAAAAATGATTCAAAATGTCAATTGGATCGTGCCTCATGTTGAATAACCACTTTTTAAACCCTCAGAGTGACCAAAATTGCCATTTTTACAGTTTTGCTTACTCAAAAGCTTCAATTTTGATCCGTTTTAGGCACAGAAATGACTTTAAACACACTTATTTTAGTTGACAAAGTCATAATTCACATCCAACAGTCATTTACAGTCAAAAGATTAAATGTTAAAATTTCATCCATATTGACCATTTTGGGATCGTTCGACAGGTCCGGAGTCATCGTTTTTCATCCGAAAATTGATTTTTTGGACTGTACCCAAAATGATTCAAAATGTCAATTGGATCGTGCCTCATGTTGAATAACCACTTTTTAAACCCTCACAGTGACCAAAATTGCCATTTTTACAGAGTTTTGCTTACTCAAAAGCTTCAATTTTGACCCATTTCAGGCACAGAAATGACTTTAAACACACTTATTTTAGTTGACAAAGTCATAATTCACATCCAACAGTCATTTACAGTCAAAAGATTAAATGTTAAAATTTCATCCATATTGACCATTTTGGGATCGTTCGACATGTCCGGAGTCATCGTTTTTCATCCGAAAATAGATTTTTTGGACTGTACCAAAAATGATTCAAAATGTCAATTGGATCGTGCCTCATGTTGAATAACCACTTTTTAAACCCTCACAGTGACCAAAATTGCTAATTTTACAGAGTTTTGCTTACTCAAAAGCTTCAATTTTGACCCATTACAGGCACAGAAATGACTTTAAACACACTTATTTTAGTTGACAAAGTCATAATTCACATCCAACAGTCATTTACAGTCAAAAGATTAAATGTTAAAATTTCATCCATATTGACCATTTTGGGATCGTTCGACATGTCCGGAGTCATCGTTTTTCATCCGAAAATTGATTTTTTGGACTGTACCAAAAATGATTCAAAATGTCAATTGGATCGTGCCTCATGTTGAATAACCACTTTTTAAACCCTCACAGTGACCAAAATTGCCAATTTTACAGAGTTTTGCTTACTCAAAAGCTTCAATTTTGACCCGTTTCAGGCACAGAAATGACTTTAAACACACTTATTTTAGTTGACAAAGTCATAATTCACATCCAACAGTCATTTACAGTCAAAAGATTAAATGTTAAAATTTCATCCATATTGACCATTTTGGGATCGTTCGACATGTCCGGAGTCATCGTTTTTCATCCGAAAATTGATTTTTTGGACTGTACCAAAAATGATTCAAAATGTCAATTGGATCGTGCCTCATGTTGAATAACCACTTTTTAAACCCTCACAGTGACCAAAATTGCCAATTTTACAGAGTTTTGCTTACTCAAAAGCTTCAATTTTGACCCGTTTCAGGCACAGAAATGACTTTAAACACACTTATTTTAGTTGACAAAGTCATAATTCACATCCAACAGTCATTTACAGTCAAAAGATTAAATGTTAAAATTTCATCCATATTGACCATTTTGGGATCGTTCGACATGTCCGGAGTCATCGTTTTTCATCCGAAAATTGATTTTTTGGACTGTACCAAAAATTATTCAAAATGTCAATTGGATCGTGCCTCATGTTGAATAACCACTTTTTAAACCCTCACAGTGACCAACATTGCCATTTTTACAGAGTTTTGCTTACTCAAAAGCTTAAAGTTTGACCCATTTCAGGCACAGAAATGACTTTAAACACACTTATTTTAGTTGACAAAGTCATAATTCACATCCAACAGTCATTTACAGTCAAAAGATTAAATGTTAAAATTTCATCCATATTGACCATTTTGGGATCGTTCGACATGTCCGGAGTCATCGTTTTTCATCCGAAAATTGATTTTTTGGACTGTACCAAAAATGATTCAAAATGTCAATTGGATCGTGCCTCATGTTGAATAACCACTTTTTAAACCCTCACAGTGACCAAAATTGCCAATTTTACAGAGTTTTGCTTACTCAAAAGCTTCAATTTTGACCCATTTCAGGCACAGAAATGACTTTAAACACACTTATTTTAGTTGACAAAGTCATAATTCACATCCAACAGTCATTTACAGTCAAAAGATTAAATGTTAAAATTTCATCCATATTGACCATTTTGGGATCGTTCGACATGTCCGGAGTCATCGTTTTTCATCCGAAAATTGATTTTTTGGACTGTACCAAAAATGATTCAAAATGTCAATTGGATCGTGCCTCATGTTGAATAACCACTTTTTAAACCCTCACAGTGACCAAAATTGCCAATTTTACAGAGTTTTGCTTACTCAAAAGCTTCAATTTTGACCCATTTCAGGCACAGAAATGACTTTAAACACACTTATTTTAGTTGACAAAGTCATAATTCACATCCAACAGTCATTTAGAGTCAAAAGATTAAATGTTAAAATTTCATCATTATAGACCATTTTGGGAACGTTCAACAGGTCCGGAGTCATCGTTTTTCGTCTGAAAATTGATTTTTTGGACTGTACCAAAAATGATTCAAAATGTCAATTGGATCGTGCCTCATGTTGAATAACCACTTTTTAAACCCTCAGAGTGACCAAAATTGCCATTTTTAGAGAGTTTTGCTTACTCAAAAGCTTCAATTTTGATCCGTTTTAGGCACAGAAACGACTTTAAACACACTTATTTTAGTTGACAAAGTCATAATTCACATCCAACAGTCATTTACAGTCAAAAGATTAAATGTTAAAATTTCATCCATATTGACCATTTTGGGATCGTTCGACATGTCCGGAGTCATCGTTTTTCATCCGAAAATTGATTTTTTGGACTGTACCAAAAATGATTCAAAATGTCAATTGGATCGTGCCTCATGTTGAATAACCACTTTTTAAACCCTCACAGTGACCAAAATTGCCAATTTTAAAGAGTTTTGCTTACTCAAAAGCTTCAATTTTGACCCATTTCAGGCACAGAAATGACTTTAAACACACTTATTTTAGTTGACAAAGTCATAATTCACATCCAACAGTCATTTAGAGTCAAAAGATTTAATGTTAAAATTTCATCATTATAGACCATTTTGGGAACGTTCGACAGGTCCGGAGTCATCGATTTTCATCCGAAAATTGATTTTTTGGACTGTACCAAAAATGATTCAAAATGTCAATTGGATCGTGCCTCATGTTGAATAACCACTTTTTAAACCCTCACAGTGACCAAAATTGCCATTTTTACAGAGTTTTGATTACTCAAAAGCTTCAATTTTGACCCATTTCAGGCACAGAAATGACTTTAAACACACTTATTTTAGTTGACAAAGTCATAATTCACATCCAACAGTCATTTACAGTCAAAAGATTAAATGTTAAAATTTCATCCATATTGACCATTTTGGGATCGTTCGACATGTCCGGAGTCATAGTTTTTCATCCGAAAATTGATTTTTTGGACTGTACCAAAAATGATTCAAAATGTCAATTGGATCGTGCCTCATGTTGAATAACCACTTTTAAACCCTCACAGTGACCAAAATTGCCATTTTTACAGAGTTTTGCTTACTCAAAAGCTTCAATTTTGACCCATTTCAGGCACAGAAATGACTTTAAACACACTTATTTTAGTTGACAAAGTCTTAATTCACATCCAACAGTCATTTACAGTCAAAAGATTAAATGTTAAAATTTCATCCATATTGACCATTTTGGGATCGTTCGACATGTCCGGAGTCATCGTTTTTCATCCGAAAATTGATTTTTTGGACTGTACCAAAAATGATTCAAAATGTCAATTGGATCGTGCCTCATGTTGAATAACCACTTTTTAAACCCTCACAGTGACCAAAATTGCCAATTTTACAGAGTTTTGCTTACTCAAAAGCTTCAATTTTGACCCATTTCAGGCACAGAAATGACTTTAAACACACTTATTTTAGTTGACAAAGTCATAATTCACATCCAACAGTCATTTACAGTCAAAAGATTAAATGTTAAAATTTCATCCATATTGACCATTTTGGGATCGTTCGACATGTCCGGAGTCATCGTTTTTCATCCGAAAATTGATTTTTTGGACTGTACCAAAAATGATTCAAAATGTCAATTGGATCGTGCCTCATGTTGAATAACCACTTTTTAAACCCTCACAGTGTCCAAAATTGCCAATTTTACAGAGTTTTGCTTACTCAAAAGCTTCAATTTTGACCCATTTCAGGCACAGAAATGACTTTAAACACACTTATTTTAGTTGACAAAGTCATAATTCACATCCAACAGTCATTTAGAGTCAAAAGATTAAATGTTAAAATTTCATCATTATAGACCATTTTGGGAACGTTCAACAGGTCCGGAGTCATCGTTTTTCGTCTGAAAATTGATTTTTTGGACTGTACCAAAAATGATTCAAAATGTCAATTGGATCGTGCCTCATGTTGAATAACCACTTTTTAAACCCTCAGAGTGACCAAAATTGCCATTTTTAGAGAGTTTTGCTTACTCAAAAGCTTCAATTTTGATCCGTTTTAGGCACAGAAATGACTTTAAACACACTTATTTTAGTTGACAAAGTCATAATTCACATCCAACAGTCATTTACAGTCAAAAGATTAAATGTTAAAATTTCATCCATATTGACCATTTTGGGATCGTTCGACATGTCCGGAGTCATCGTTTTTCATCCGAAAATTGATTTTTTGGACTGTACCAAAAATGATTCAAAATGTCAATTGGATCGTGCCTCATGTTGAATAACCACTTTTTAAACCCTCACAGTGACCAAAATTGCCAATTTTAAAGAGTTTTGCTTACTCAAAAGCTTCAATTTTGACCCATTTCAGGCACAGAAATGACTTTAAACACACTTATTTTAGTTGACAAAGTCATAATTCACATCCAACAGTCATTTAGAGTCAAAAGATTTAATGTTAAAATTTCATCATTATAGACCATTTTGGGAACGTTCGACAGGTCCGGAGTCATAATTTTTCATCCGAAAATTGATTTTTTGGACTGTACCAAAAATGATTCAAAATGTCAATTGGATCGTGCCTCATGTTGAATAACCACTTTTTAAACCCTCACAGTGACCAAAATTGCCAATTTTACAGAGTTTTGCTTACTCAAAAGCTTCAATTTTGACCCGTTTCAGGCACAGAAATGACTTTAAACACACTTATTTTAGTTGACAAAGTCATAATTCACATCCAACAGTCATTTACAGTCAAAAGATTAAATGTTAAAATTTCATCCATATTGACCATTTTGGGATCGTTCGACATGTCCGGAGTCATCGTTTTTCATCCGAAAATTGATTTTTTGGACTGTACCAAAAATGATTCAAAATGTCAATTGGATCGTGCCTCATGTTGAATAACCACTTTTTAAACCCTCACAGTGACCAACATTGCCATTTTTACAGAGTTTTGCTTACTCAAAAGCTTAAAGTTTGACCCATTTCAGGCACATAAATGACTTTAAACACACTTATTTTAGTTGACAAAGTCATAATTCACATCCAACAGTCATTTACAGTCAAAAGATTAAATGTTAAAATTTCATCCATATTGACCATTTTGGGATAGTTCGACATGTCCGGAGTCATCGTTTTTCATCCGAAAATTGATTTTTTGGACTGTACCAAAAATGATTCAAAATGTCAATTGGATCGTGCCTCATGTTGAATAACCACTTTTTAAACCCTCACAGTGACCAAAATTGCCAATTTTACAGAGTTTTGCTTACTCAAAAGCTTCAATTTTGACCCATTTCAGGCACAGAAATGACTTTAAACACACTTATTTTAGTTGACAAAGTCATAATTCACATCCAACAGTCATTTAGAGTCAAAAGATTAAATGTTAAAATTTCATCATTATAGACCATTTTGGGAACGTTCAACAGGTACGGAGTCATCGTTTTTCGTCTGAAAATTGATTTTTTGGACTGTACCAAAAATGATTCAAAATGTCAATTGGATCGTGCCTCATGTTGAATAACCACTTTTTAAACCCTCAGAGTGACCAAAATTGCCATTTTTAGAGAGTTTTGCTTACTCAAAAGCTTCAATTTTGATCCGTTTTAGGCACAGAAATGACTTTAAACACACTTATTTTAGTTGACAAAGTCATAATTCACATCCAACAGTCATTTACAGTCAAAAGATTAAATGTTAAAATTTCATCCATATTGACCATTTTGGGATCGTTCGACATGTCCGGAGTCATAATTTTTCATCCGAAAATTGATTTTTTGGACTGTACCAAAAATGATTCAAAATGTCAATTGGATCGTGCCTCATGTTGAATAACCACTTTTTAAACCCTCACAGTGACCAAAATTGCCAATTTTAAAGAGTTTTGCTTACTCAAAAGCTTCAATTTTGACCCATTTCAGGCACAGAAATGACTTTAAACACACTTATTTTAGTTGACAAAGTCATAATTCACATCCAACAGTCATTTAGAGTCAAAAGATTTAATGTTAAAATTTCATCATTATAGACCATTTTGGGAACGTTCGACAGGTCCGGAGTCATCGTTTTTCATCCGAAAATTGATTTTTTGGACTGTACCAAAAATGATTCAAAATGTCAATTGGATCGTGCCTCATGTTGAATAACCACTTTTTAAACCCTCACAGTGACCAAAATTGCCATTTTTACAGAGTTTTGATTACTCAAAAGCTTCAATTTTGACCCATTTCAGGCACAGAAATGACTTTAAACACACTTATTTTAGTTGACAAAGTCATAATTCACATCCAACAGTCATTTACAGTCAAAAGATTAAATGTTAAAATTTCATCCATATTGACCATTTTGGGATCGTTCGACATGTCCGGAGTCATCGTTTTTCATCCGAAAATTGATTTTTTGGACTGTACCAAAAATGATTCAAAATGTCAATTGGATCGTGCCTCATGTTGAATAACCACTTTTTAAATCCTCACAGTGACCAAAATTGCCATTTTTACAGAGTTTTGCTTACTCAAAAGCTTCAATTTTGACCCATTTCAGGCATAGAAATGACTTTAAACACACTTATTTTAGTTGACAAAGTCATAATTCACATCCAACAGTCATTTACAGTCAAAAGATTAAATGTTAAAATTTCATCCATATTGACCATTTTGGGATCGTTCGACATGTCCGGAGTCATCGTTTTTCATCCGAAAATTGATTTTTTGGACTGTACCAAAAATGATTCAAAATGTCAATTGGATCGTGCCTCATGTTGAATAACCACTTTTTAAACCCTCAGAGTGAGCAAAATTGCCATATTTACAGAGTTTTGCTTACTCAAAAGCTTCAATTTTGATCCGTTTTAGGCACAGAAATGACTTTAAACACACTTTTTTTAGTTGACAAAGTCATAATTCACATCCAACAGTCATTTACAGTCAAAAGATTAAATGTTAAAATTTCATCCATATTGACCATTTTGGGATCGTTCGACATGTCCGGAGTCATCGTTTTTCATCCGAAAATTGATTTTTTGGACTGTACCAAAAATGATTCAAAATGTCAATTGGATCGTGCCTCATGTTGAATAACCACTTTTTAAACCCTCACAGTGACCAAAATTGCCATTTTTACAGAGTTTTGATTACTCAAAAGCTTCAATTTTGACCCATTTCAGGCACAGAAATGACTTTAAACACACTTATTTTAGTTGACAAAGTCATAATTCACATCCAACAGTCATTTACAGTCAAAAGATTAAATGTTAAAATTTCATCCATATTGACCATTTTGGGATCGTTCGACATGTCCGGAGTCATCGTTTTTCATCCGAAAATTGATTTTTTGGACTGTACCAAAAATGATTCAAAATGTCAATTGGATCGTGCCTCATGTTGAATAACCACTTTTTAAATCCTCACAGTGACCAAAATTGCCATTTTTACAGAGTTTTGCTTACTCAAAAGCTTCAATTTTGACCCATTTCAGGCACAGAAATGACTTTAAACACACTTATTTTAGTTGACAAAGTCATAATTCACATCCAACAGTCATTTACAGTCAAAAGATTACATGTTAAAATTTCATCCATATTGACCATTTTGGGATCGTTCGACATGTCCGGAGTCATCGTTTTTCATCCGAAAATTGATTTTTTGGACTGTACTAAAAATGATTCAAAATGTCAATTGGATCGTGCCTCATGTTGAATAGCCACTTTTTAAACCCTCACAGTGACCAATATTGCCAATTTTAAAGAGTTTTGCTTACACAAAAGCTTCAATTTTGACCCATTTCAGGCACAGAAATGACTTTAAACACACTTATTTTAGTTGACAAAGTCATAATTCACATCCAACAGTCCTTTAGAGTCAAAAGATTAAATGTTAAAATTTCATCATTATAGACCATTTTGGGAACGTTTGACAGGTCCGGAGTCATCGTTTTTCGTCTGAAAATTGATTTTTTGGACTGTACCAAAAATGATTCAAAATGTCAATTGGATCGTGCCTCATGTTGAATAACCACTTTTTAAACCCTCAGAGTGACCAAAATTGCCATATTTACAGAGTTTTGCTTACTCAAAAGCTTCAATTTTGATCCGTTTCAGGCACAGAAATGACTTTAAACACACTTTTTTTAGTTGACAAAGTCATAATTCACATCCAACAGTCATTTACAGTCAAAAGATTAAATGTTAAAATTTCATCCATATTGACCATTTTGGGATCGTTCGACATGTCCGGAGTCATCGTTTTTCATCCGAAAATTGATTTTTTGGACTGTACCAAAAATGATTCAAAATGTCAATTGGATCGTGCCTCATGTTGAATAACCACTTTTTAAACCCTCACAGTGACCAAAATTGCCATTTTTACAGAGTTTTGCTTACTCAAAAGCTTCAATTTTGACCCATTTCAGGCACAGAAATGACTTTAAACACACTTATTTTAGTTGACAAAGTCATAATTCACATCCAACAGTCATTTACAGTCAAAAGATTAAATGTTAAAATTTCATCCATATTGACCATTTTGGGATCGTTCGACATGTCCGGAGTCATCGTTTTTCATCCGAAAATTGATTTTTTGGACTGTACCAAAAATGATTCAAAATGTCAATTGGATCGTGCCTCATGTTGAATAACCACTTTTTAAACCCTCACAGTGACCAAAATTGCCATTTTTACAGAGTTTTGATTACTCAAAAGCTTCAATTTTGACCCATTTCAGACACAGAAATGACTTTAAACACACTTATTTTAGTTGACAAAGTCATAATTCACATCCAACAGTCATTTACAGTCAAAAGATTAAATGTTAAAATTTCATCCATATTGACCATTTTGAGATCGTTCGACATGTCCGGAGTCATCGTTTTTCATCCGAAAATGGATTTTTTGGACTGTACCAAAAATGATTCAAAATGTCAATTGGATCGTGCCTCATGTTGAATAACCACTTTTTAAACCCTCACAGTGACCAAAATTGCCATTTTTACAGAGTTTTGCTTACTCAAAAGCTTCAATTTTGATCCGTTTTAGGCACAGAAATGACTTTAAACACACTTATTTTAGTTGACAAAGTCATAATTCACATCCAACATTCATTTACAGTCAAAAGATTAAATGTTAAAATTTCATCCACATTGACCATTTTGGGATCGTTCGACATGTCCGGAGTCATCGTTTTTCATCCGAAAATTGATTTTTTGGACTGTACCAAAAATGATTCAAAATGTCAATTGGATCGTGCCTCATGTTGAATAACCACTTTTTAAACCCTCACAGTGACCAAAATTGCCATTTTTACAGAGTTTTGATTACTCAAAAGCTTCAATTTTGACCCATTTCAGGCACAGAAATGACTTTAAACACACTTATTTTAGTTGACAAAGTCATAATTCAGATCCAACAGTCATTTACAGTCAAAAGATTAAATGTTAAAATTTCATCCATATTGACCATTTTGGGATCGTTCGACATGTCCGGAGTCATCGTTTTTCATCCGAAAATTGATTTTTTGGACTGTACCAAAAATGATTCAAAATGTCAATTGGATCGTGCCTCATGTTGAATAACCACTTTTTAAACCCTCACAGTGACCAAAATTGCCATTTTTACAGAGTTTTGATTACTCAAAAGCTTCAATTTTGACCCATTTCAGACACAGAAATGACTTTAAACACACTTATTTTAGTTGACAAAGTCATAATTCACATCCAACAGTCATTTACAGTCAAAAGATTAAATGTTAAAATTTCATCCATATTGACCATTTTGAGATCGTTCGACATGTCCGGAGTCATCGTTTTTCATCCGAAAATGGATTTTTTGGACTGTACCAAAAATGATTCAAAATGTCAATTGGATCGTGCCTCATGTTGAATAACCACTTTTTAAACCCTCACAGTGACCAAAATTGCCATTTTTACAGAGTTTTGCTTACTCAAAAGCTTCAATTTTGATCCGTTTTAGGCACAGAAATGACTTTAAACACACTTATTTTAGTTGACAAAGTCATAATTCACATCCAACATTCATTTACAGTCAAAAGATTAAATGTTAAAATTTCATCCACATTGACCATTTTGGGATCGTTCGACATGTCCGGAGTCATCGTTTTTCATCCGAAAATTGATTTTTTGGACTGTACCAAAAATGATTCAAAATGTCAATTGGATCGTGCCTCATGTTGAATAACCACTTTTTAAACCCTCACAGTGACCAAAATTGCCATTTTTACAGAGTTTTGATTACTCAAAAGCTTCAATTTTGACCCATTTCAGGCACAGAAATGACTTTAAACACACTTATTTTAGTTGACAAAGTCATAATTCAGATCCAACAGTCATTTACAGTCAAAAGATTAAATGTTAAAATTTCATCCATATTGACCATTTTGGGATCGTTCGACATGTCCGGGGTCATCGTTTTTCATCCGAAAATTGATTTTTTGGACTGTACCAAAAATGATTCAAAATGTCAATTGGATCGTGCCTCATGTTGAATAACCACTTTTTAATCCCTCACAGTGACCAAAATTGCCATTTTTACAGAGTTTTGCTTACTCAAAAGCTTCAATTTTGACCCATTTCAGGCACAGAAATGACTTTAAACACACTTATGTTAGTTGACAAAGTCATAATTCACATCCAACAGTCATTTACAGTCAAAAGATTAAATGTTAAAATTTCATCCATATTGACCATTTTGGGATCGTTCGACATGTCCGGAGTCATCATTTTTCATCCGAAAATTGATTTTTTGGACTGTACCAAAAATGATTCAAAATGTCAATTGGATCGTGCCTCATGTTGAATAACCACTTTTTAAACCCTCACAGTGACCAAAATTGCCATTGTTACAGAGTTTTGCTTACTCAAAAGCTTCAATTTTGACCCATTTCAGGCACAGAAATGACTTTAAACACACTTATTTTAGTTGACAAAGTCATAATTCACATCCAACAGTCATTTACAGTCAAAAGATTAAATGTTAAAATGTCATCATTATAGACGATTTTGGGAACGTTCGACAGGTCCGGAGTCATCGTTTTTCGTCTGAAAATTGATTTTTTGGACTGTACCAAAAAGGATTCAAAATGTCAATTGGATCGTGCCTCATGTTGAATAACCACTTTTTAAACCCTCAGAGTGACCAAAATTGACATTTTTACAGTTTTGCTTACTCAAAAGCTTCAATTTTGATCCGTTTTAGGCACAGAAATGACTTTAAACACACTTATTTTAGTTGACAAAGTCATAATTCACATCCAACAGTCATTTACAGTCAAAAGATTAAATGTTAAAATTTCATCCATATTGACCATTTTGGGATCGTTCGACATGTCCGGAGTCATCGTTTTTCATCCGAAAATTGATTTTTTGGACTGTACCAAAAATGATTCAAAATGTCAATTGGATCGTGCCTCATGTTGAATAACCACTTTTTAAACCCCCACAGTGACCAAAATTGCCAATTTTACAGAGTTTTGCTTTCTCAAAAGCTTCAATTTTGACCCGTTTCAGGCACAGAAATGACTTTAAACACACTTATTTTAGTTGACAAAGTCATTATTCACATCCAACAGTCATTTAGAGTCAAAAGATTAAATGTTAAAATTTCATCCATATTGACCATTTTGGGATCGTTCGACATGTCCGGAGTCATCGTTTTTCATGCGAAAATTGATTTTTTGGACTGTACCAAAAATGATTCAAAATGTCAATTGGATCGTGCCTCATGTTGAATAACCACTTTTTAAACCCTCACAGTGATCAAAATTGCCAATTTTACAGAGTTTTGCTTACTCAAAAGCTTCAATTTTGACCCATTTCAGGCACAGAAATGACTTTAAACACACTTATTTTAGTTGACAAAGTCATAATTCACATCCAACAGTCATTTAGAGTCAAAAGATTAAATGTTAAAATTTCATCATTATAGACCATTTTGGGAACGTTCGACAGGTCCGGAGTCATCGTTTTTCGTCTGAAAATTGATTTTTTGGACTGTACCAAAAATGATTCAAAATGTCAATTGGATCGTGCCTCATGTTGAATAACCACTTTTTAAACCCTCAGAGTGACCAAAATTGCCATTTTTACAGAGTTTTGCTTACTCAAAAGCTTCAATTTTGATCCGTTTTAGGCACAGAAATGACTTTAAACACACTTATTTTAGTTGACAAAGTCATAATTCACATCCAACAGTCATTTACAGTCAAAAGATTAAATGTTAAAATTTCATCCATATTGAACATTTTGGGATCGTTCGACATGTCCGGAGTCATCGTTTTTCATCCGAAAATTGATTTTTTGGACTGTACCAAAAATGATTCAAAATGTCAATTGGATCGTGCCTCATGTTGAATAACCACTTTTTAAACCCTCACAGTGACCAAAATTGCCATTTTTACAGAGTTTTGCTTACTCAAAAGCTTCGATTTTGACCCATTTCAGGCACAGAAATGACTTTAAACACACTTATTTTAGTTGACAAAGTCATAATTCACATCCAACAGTCATTTACAGTCAAAAGATTAAATGTTAAAATTTCATCCATATTGACCATTTTGGGATCGTTCGACAGGTCCGGAGTCATCGTTTTTTATCCGAAAATTGATTTTTTGGACTGTACCAAAAATGATTCAAAATGTCAATTGGATCATGCCTCATGTTGAATAACCACTTTTTAAACCCTCACAGTGACCAAAATTGCCAATTTTACAGAGTTTTGCTTACTCAAAAGCTTCAATTTTGACCCGTTTCAGGCACAGAAATGACTTTAAACACACTTATTTTAGTTGACAAAGTCATAATTCACATCCAACAGTCATTTACAGTCAAAAGATTAAATGTTAAAATTTCATCCATATTGACCATTTTGGGATCGTTCGACATGTCCGGAGTCATCGTTTTTCATCCGAAAATTGATTTTTTGGACTGTACCAAAAATGATTCAAAATGTCAATTGGATCGTGCCTCATGTTGAATAACCACTTTTTAAACCCTCACAGTGACCAAAATTGCCATTTTTACAGAGTTTTGCTTACTCAAAAGCTTCAATTTTGACCCATTTCAGGCACAGAAATGACTTTAAACACACTTATTTTAGTTGACAAAGTCATAATTCACATCCAACAGTCATTTACAGTCAAAAGATTAAATGTTAAAATTTCATCCATATTGACCATTTTGGGATCGTTCGACATGTCCGGAGTCATCGTTTTTCATCCGAAAATTGATTTTTTGGACTGTACCAAAAATGATTCAAAATGTCAATTGGATCGTGCCTCATGTTGAATAACCACTTTTTAAACGCTCACAGTGACCAAAATTGCCAATTTTACAGAGTTTTGCTTACTCAAAAGCTTCAATTTTGACCCATTACAGGCACAGAAATGACTTTAAACACACTTATTTTAGTTGACAAAGTCATAATTCACATCCAACAGTCATTTACAGTCAAAAGATTAAATGTTAAAATTTCATCCATATTGACCATTTTGGGATCGTTCGACATGTCCGGAGTCATCGTTTTTCAACCGAAAATTGATTTTTTGGACTGTACCAAAAATGATTCAAAATGTCAATTGGATCGTGCCTCATGTTGAATAACCACTTTTTAAACCCTCACAGTGACCAAAATTGCCAATTTTACAGAGTTTTGCTTACTCAAAAGCTTCAATTTTGACCCGTTTCAGGCACAGAAATGACTTTAAACACACTTATTTTAGTTGACAAAGTCATAATTCACATCCAACAGTCATTTACAGTCAAAAGATTAAATGTTAAAATTTCATCCATATTGACCATTTTGGGATCGTTCGACATGTCCGGAGTCATCGTTTTTCATCCGAAAATTGATTTTTTGGACTGTACCAAAAATGATTCAAAATGTCAATTGGATCATGCCTCATGTTGAATAACCACTTTTTAAACCCTCACAGTGACCAAAATTGCCAATTTTACAGAGTTTTGCTTACTCAAAAGCTTCAATTTTGACCCGTTTCAGGCACAGAAATGACTTTAAACACACTTATTTTAGTTGACAAAGTCATAATTCACATCCAACAGTCATTTACAGTCAAAAGATTAAATGTTAAAATTTCATCCATATTGACCATTTTGGGATCGTTCGACATGTCCGGAGTCATCGTTTTTCATCCGAAAATTGATTTTTTGGACTGTACCAAAAATGATTCAAAATGTCAATTGGATCGTGCCTCATGTTGAATAACCACTTTTTAAACCCTCACAGTGACCAAAATTGCCATTTTTACAGAGTTTTGCTTACTCAAAAGCTTCAATTTTGACCCATTTCAGGCACAGAAATGACTTTAAACACACTTATTTTAGTTGACAAAGTCATAATTCACATCCAACAGTCATTTACAGTCAAAAGATTAAATGTTAAAATTTCATCCATATTGACCATTTTGGGATCGTTCGACATGTCCAGAGTCATCGTTTTTCATCCGAAAATTGATTTTTTGGACTGTACCAAAAATGATTCAAAATGTCAATTGGATCGTGCCTCATGTTGAATAACCACTTTTTAAACGCTCACAGTGACCAAAATTGCCAATTTTACAGAGTTTTGCTTACTCAAAAGCTTCAATTTTGACCCATTACAGGCACAGAAATGACTTTAAACACACTTATTTTAGTTGACAAAGTCATAATTCACATCCAACAGTCATTTACAGTCAAAAGATTAAATGTTAAAATTTCATCCATATTGACCATTTTGGGATCGTTCGACATGTCCGGAGTCATCGTTTTTCAACCGAAAATTGATTTTTTGGACTGTACCAAAAATGATTCAAAATGTCAATTGGATCGTGCCTCATGTTGAATAACCACTTTTTAAACCCTCACAGTGACCAAAATTGCCAATTTTACAGAGTTTTGCTTACTCAAAAGCTTCAATTTTGACCCGTTTCAGGCACAGAAATGACTTTAAACACACTTATTTTAGTTGACAAAGTCATAATTCACATCCAACAGTCATTTACAGTCAAAAGATTAAATGTTAAAATTTCATCCATATTGACCATTTTGGGATCGTTCGACATGTCCGGAGTCATCGTTTTTCATCCGAAAATTGATTTTTTGGACTGTACCAAAAATGATTCAAAATGTCAATTGGATCGTGCCTCATGTTGAATAACCACTTTTTAAACCCTCACAGTGACCAACATTGCCATTTTTACAGAGTTTTGCTTACTCAAAAGCTTAAAGTTTGACCCATTTCAGGCACAGAAATGACTTTAAACACACTTATTTTAGTTGACAAAGTCATAATTCACATCCAACAGTCATTTACAGTCAAAAGATTAAATGTTAAAATTTCATCCATATTGACCATTTTGGGATCGTTCGACATGTCCGGAGTCATCGTTTTTCATCCGAAAATTGATTTTTTGGACTGTACCAAAAATGATTCAAAATGTCAATTGGATCGTGCCTCATGTTGAATAACCACTTTTTAAACCCTCACAGTGACCAAAATTGCCAATTTTACAGAGTTTTGCTTACTCAAAAGCTTCAATTTTGACCCATTTCAGGCACAGAAATGACTTTAAACACACTTATTTTAGTTGACAAAGTCATAATTCACATCCAACAGTCATTTAGAGTCAAAAGATTAAATGTTAAAATTTCATCATTATAGACCATTTTGGGAACGTTCAACAGGTCCGGAGTCATCGTTTTTCGTCTGAAAATTGATTTTTTGGACTGTACCAAAAATGATTCAAAATGTCAATTGGATCGTGCCTCATGTTGAATAACCACTTTTTAAACCCTCAGAGTGACCAAAATTGCCATTTTTAGAGAGTTTTGCTTACTCAAAAGCTTCAATTTTGATCCGTTTTAGGCACAGAAACGACTTTAAACACACTTATTTTAGTTGACAAAGTCATAATTCACATTCAACAGTCATTTACAGTCAAAAGATTAAATGTTAAAATTTCATCCATATTGACCATTTTGGGATCGTTCGACATGTCCGGAGTCATCGTTTTTCATCCGAAAATTGATTTTTTGGACTGTACCAAAAATGATTCAAAATGTCAATTGGATCGTGCCTCATGTTGAATAACCACTTTTTAAACCCTCACAGTGACCAAAATTGCCAATTTTAAAGAGTTTTGCTTACTCAAAAGCTTCAATTTTGACCCATTTCAGGCACAGAAATGACTTTAAACACACTTATTTTAGTTGACAAAGTCATAATTCACATCCAACAGTCATTTAGAGTCAAAAGATTTAATGTTAAAATTTCATCATTATAGACCATTTTGGGAACGTTCGACAGGTTTCATCCGAAAATTGATTTTTTGGACTGTACCAAAAATGATTCAAAATGTCAATTGGATCGTGCCTCATGTTGAATAACCACTTTTTAAACCCTCACAGTGACCAAAATTGCCATTTTTACAGAGTTTTGATTACTCAAAAGCTTCAATTTTGACCCATTTCAGGCACAGAAATGACTTTAAACACACTTATTTTAGTTGACAAAGTCATAATTCACATCCAACAGTCATTTACAGTCAAAAGATTAAATGTTAAAATTTCATCCATATTGACCATTTTGGGATCGTTCGACATGTCCGGAGTCATCGTTTTTCATCCGAAAATTGATTTTTTGGACTGTACCAAAAATGATTCAAAATGTCAATTGGATCGTGCCTCATGTTGAATAACCACTTTTTAAATCCTCACAGTGACCAAAATTGCCATTTTTACAGAGTTTTGCTTACTCAAAAGCTTCAATTTTGACCCATTTCAGGCACAGAAATGACTTTAAACACACTTATTTTAGTTGACAAAGTCATAATTCACATCCAACAGTCATTTACAGTCAAAAGATTAAATGTTAAAATTTCATCCATATTGACCATTTTGGGATCGTTCGACATGTCCGGAGTCATCGTTTTTCATCCGAAAATTGATTTTTTGGACTGTACCAAAAATGATTCAAAATGTCAATTGGATCGTGCCTCATGTTGAATAACCACTTTTTAAACCCTCACAGTGACCAAAATTGCCAATTTTACAGAGTTTTGCTTACTCAAAAGCTTCAATTTTGACCCGTTTCAGGCACAGAAATGACTTTAAACACACTTATTTTAGTTGACAAAGTCATAATTCACATCCAACAGTAATTTACAGTCAAAAGATTAAATGTTAAAATTTCATCCATATTGACCATTTTGGGATCGTTCGACATGTCCGGAGTCATAGTTTTTCATCCGAAAATTGATTTTTTGGACTGTACCAAAAACGATTCAAAATGTCAATTGGATCGTGCCTCATGTTGAATAACCACTTTTTAAACCCTCACAGTGACCAAAATTGCCAATTTTACAGAGTTTTGCTTACTCAAAAGCTTCAATTTTGACCCATTTCAGGCACAGAAATGACTTTAAACACACTTATTTTAGTTGACAAAGTCATAATTCACATCCAACAGTCATTTACAGTCAAAAGATTAAATGTTAAAATGTCATCATTATAGACGATTTTGGGAACGTTCGACAGGTCCGGAGTCATCGTTTTTCGTCTGAAAATTGATTTTTTGGACTGTACCAAAAATGATTCAAAATGTCAATTGGATCGTGCCTCATGTTGAATAACCACTTTTTAAACCCTCAGAGTGACCAAAATTGCCATTTTTACAGTTTTGCTTACTCAAAAGCTTCAATTTTGATCCGTTTTAGGCACAGAAATGACTTTAAACACACTTATTTTAGTTGACAAAGTCATAATTCACATCCAACAGTCATTTACAGTCAAAAGATTAAATGTTAAAATTTCATCCATATTGACCATTTTGGGATCGTTCGACAGGTCCGGAGTCATCGTTTTTTATCCGAAAATTGATTTTTTGGACTGTACCAAAAATGATTCAAAATGTCAATTGGATCATGCCTCATGTTGAATAACCACTTTTTAAACCCTCACAGTGACCAAAATTGCCAATTTTACAGAGTTTTGCTTACTCAAAAGCTTCAATTTTGACCCGTTTCAGGCACAGAAATGACTTTAAACACACTTATTTTAGTTGACAAAGTCATAATTCACATCCAACAGTCATTTACAGTCAAAAGATTAAATGTTAAAATTTCATCCATATTGACCATTTTGGGATCGTTCGACATGTCCGGAGTCATCGTTTTTCATCCGAAAATTGATTTTTTGGACTGTACCAAAAATGATTCAAAATGTCAATTGGATCGTGCCTCATGTTGAATAACCACTTTTTAAACCCTCACAGTGACCAAAATTGCCATTTTTACAGAGTTTTGCTTACTCAAAAGCTTCAATTTTGACCCATTTCAGGCACAGAAATGACTTTAAACACACTTATTTTAGTTGACAAAGTCATAATTCACATCCAACAGTCATTTACAGTCAAAAGATTAAATGTTAAAATGTCATCATTATAGACGATTTTGGGAACGTTCGACAGGTCCGGAGTCATCGTTTTTCGTCTGAAAATTGATTTTTTGGACTGTACCAAAAATGATTCAAAATGTCAATTGGATCGTGCCTCATGTTGAATAACCACTTTTTAAACCCTCAGAGTGACCAAAATTGCCATTTTTACAGTTTTGCTTACTCAAAAGCTTCAATTTTGATCCGTTTTAGGCACAGAAATGACTTTAAACACACTTATTTTAGTTGACAAAGTCATAATTCACATCCAACAGTCATTTACAGTCAAAAGATTAAATGTTAAAATTTCATCCATATTGACCATTTTGGGATCGTTCGACAGGTCCGGAGTCATCGTTTTTTATCCGAAAATTGATTTTTTGGACTGTACCAAAAATGATTCAAAATGTCAATTGGATCATGCCTCATGTTGAATAACCACTTTTTAAACCCTCACAGTGACCAAAATTGCCAATTTTACAGAGTTTTGCTTACTCAAAAGCTTCAATTTTGACCCGTTTCAGGCACAGAAATGACTTTAAACACACTTATTTTAGTTGACAAAGTCATAATTCACATCCAACAGTCATTTACAGTCAAAAGATTAAATGTTAAAATTTCATCCATATTGACCATTTTGGGATCGTTCGACATGTCCGGAGTCATCGTTTTTCATCCGAAAATTGATTTTTTGGACTGTACCAAAAATGATTCAAAATGTCAATTGGATCGTGCCTCATGTTGAATAACCACTTTTTAAACCCTCACAGTGACCAAAATTGCCATTTTTACAGAGTTTTGCTTACTCAAAAGCTTCAATTTTGACCCATTTCAGGCACAGAAATGACTTTAAACACACTTATTTTAGTTGACAAAGTCATAATTCACATCCAACAGTCATTTACAGTCAAAAGATTAAATGTTAAAATTTCATCCATATTGACCATTTTGGGATCGTTCGACATGTCCGGAGTCATCGTTTTTCATCCGAAAATTGATTTTTTGGACTGTACCAAAAATGATTCAAAATGTCAATTGGATCGTGCCTCATGTTGAATAACCACTTTTTAAACCCTCACAGTGACCAAAATTGCCAATTTTACAGAGTTTTGCTTACTCAAAAGCTTCAATTTTGACCCATTACAGGCACAGAAATGACTTTAAACACACTTATTTTAGTTGACAAAGTCATAATTCACATCCAACAGTCATTTACAGTCAAAAGATTAAATGTTAAAATTTCATCCATATTGACCATTTTGGGATCGTTCGACATGTCCGGAGTCATCGTTTTTCATCCGAAAATTGATTTTTTGGACTGTACCAAAAATGATTCAAAATGTCAATTGGATCGTGCCTCATGTTGAATAACCACTTTTTAAACCCTCACAGTGACCAAAATTGCCAATTTTACAGAGTTTTGCTTACTCAAAAGCTTCAATTTTGACCCGTTTCAGGCACAGAAATGACTTTAAACACACTTATTTTAGTTGACAAAGTCATAATTCACATCCAACAGTCATTTACAGTCAAAAGATTAAATGTTAAAATTTCATCCATATTGACCATTTTGGGATCGTTCGACATGTCCGGAGTCATCGTTTTTCATCCGAAAATTGATTTTTTGGACTGTACCAAAAATGATTCAAAATGTCAATTGGATCGTGCCTCATGTTGAATAACCACTTTTTAAACCCTCACAGTGACCAAAATTGCCAATTTTACAGAGTTTTGCTTACTCAAAAGCTTCAATTTTGACCCGTTTCAGGCACAGAAATGACTTTAAACACACTTATTTTAGTTGACAAAGTCATAATTCACATCCAACAGTCATTTACAGTCAAAAGATTAAATGTTAAAATTTCATCCATATTGACCATTTTGGGATCGTTCGACATGTCCGGAGTCATCGTTTTTCATCCGAAAATTGATTTTTTGGACTGTACCAAAAATTATTCAAAATGTCAATTGGATCGTGCCTCATGTTGAATAACCACTTTTTAAACCCTCACAGTGACCAACATTGCCATTTTTACAGAGTTTTGCTTACTCAAAAGCTTCAATTTTGACCCATTTCAGGCACAGAAATGACTTTAAACACACTTATTTTAGTTGACAAAGTCATAATTCACATCCAACAGTCATTTACAGTCAAAAGATTAAATGTTAAAATTTCATCCATATTGACCATTTTGGGATCGTTCGACATGTCCGGAGTCATCGTTTTTCATCCGAAAATTGATTTTTTGGACTGTACCAAAAATGATTCAAAATGTCAATTGGATCGTGCCTCATGTTGAATAACCACTTTTTAAACCCTCACAGTGACCAAAATTGCCATTTTTACAGAGTTTTGCTTACTCAAAAGCTTCGATTTTGACCCATTTCAGGCACAGAAATGACTTTAAACACACTTATTTTAGTTGACAAAGTCATAATTCACATCCAACAGTCATTTACAGTCAAAAGATTAAATGTTAAAATTTCATCCATATTGACCATTTTGGGATCGTTCGACAGGTCCGGAGTCATCGTTTTTTATCCGAAAATTGATTTTTTGGACTGTACCAAAAATGATTCAAAATGTCAATTGGATCATGCCTCATGTTGAATAACCACTTTTTAAACCCTCACAGTGACCAAAATTGCCAATTTTACAGAGTTTTGCTTACTCAAAAGCTTCAATTTTGACCCGTTTCAGGCACAGAAATGACTTTAAACACACTTATTTTAGTTGACAAAGTCATAATTCACATCCAACAGTCATTTACAGTCAAAAGATTAAATGTTAAAATTTCATCCATATTGACCATTTTGGGATCGTTCGACATGTCCGGAGTCATCGTTTTTCATCCGAAAATTGATTTTTTGGACTGTACCAAAAATGATTCAAAATGTCAATTGGATCGTGCCTCATGTTGAATAACCACTTTTTAAACCCTCACAGTGACCAAAATTGCCATTTTTACAGAGTTTTGCTTACTCAAAAGCTTCAATTTTGACCCATTTCAGGCACAGAAATGACTTTAAACACACTTATTTTAGTTGACAAAGTCATAATTCACATCCAACAGTCATTTACAGTCAAAAGATTAAATGTTAAAATTTCATCCATATTGACCATTTTGGGATCGTTCGACATGTCCAGAGTCATCGTTTTTCATCCGAAAATTGATTTTTTGGACTGTACCAAAAATGATTCAAAATGTCAATTGGATCGTGCCTCATGTTGAATAACCACTTTTTAAACGCTCACAGTGACCAAAATTGCCAATTTTACAGAGTTTTGCTTACTCAAAAGCTTCAATTTTGACCCATTACAGGCACAGAAATGACTTTAAACACACTTATTTTAGTTGACAAAGTCATAATTCACATCCAACAGTCATTTACAGTCAAAAGATTAAATGTTAAAATTTCATCCATATTGACCATTTTGGGATCGTTCGACATGTCCGGAGTCATCGTTTTTCAACCGAAAATTGATTTTTTGGACTGTACCAAAAATGATTCAAAATGTCAATTGGATCGTGCCTCATGTTGAATAACCACTTTTTAAACCCTCACAGTGACCAAAATTGCCAATTTTACAGAGTTTTGCTTACTCAAAAGCTTCAATTTTGACCCGTTTCAGGCACAGAAATGACTTTAAACACACTTATTTTAGTTGACAAAGTCATAATTCACATCCAACAGTCATTTACAGTCAAAAGATTAAATGTTAAAATTTCATCCATATTGACCATTTTGGGATCGTTCGACATGTCCGGAGTCATCGTTTTTCATCCGAAAATTGATTTTTTGGACTGTACCAAAAATGATTCAAAATGTCAATTGGATCGTGCCTCATGTTGAATAACCACTTTTTAAACCCTCACAGTGACCAACATTGCCATTTTTACAGAGTTTTGCTTACTCAAAAGCTTAAAGTTTGACCCATTTCAGGCACAGAAATGACTTTAAACACACTTATTTTAGTTGACAAAGTCATAATTCACATCCAACAGTCATTTACAGTCAAAAGATTAAATGTTAAAATTTCATCCATATTGACCATTTTGGGATCGTTCGACATGTCCGGAGTCATCGTTTTTCATCCGAAAATTGATTTTTTGGACTGTACCAAAAATGATTCAAAATGTCAATTGGATCGTGCCTCATGTTGAATAACCACTTTTTAAACCCTCACAGTGACCAAAATTGCCAATTTTACAGAGTTTTGCTTACTCAAAAGCTTCAATTTTGACCCATTTCAGGCACAGAAATGACTTTAAACACACTTATTTTAGTTGACAAAGTCATAATTCACATCCAACAGTCATTTAGAGTCAAAAGATTAAATGTTAAAATTTCATCATTATAGACCATTTTGGGAACGTTCAACAGGTCCGGAGTCATCGTTTTTCGTCTGAAAATTGATTTTTTGGACTGTACCAAAAATGATTCAAAATGTCAATTGGATCGTGCCTCATGTTGAATAACCACTTTTTAAACCCTCAGAGTGACCAAAATTGCCATTTTTAGAGAGTTTTGCTTACTCAAAAGCTTCAATTTTGATCCGTTTTAGGCACAGAAACGACTTTAAACACACTTATTTTAGTTGACAAAGTCATAATTCACATTCAACAGTCATTTACAGTCAAAAGATTAAATGTTAAAATTTCATCCATATTGACCATTTTGGGATCGTTCGACATGTCCGGAGTCATCGTTTTTCATCCGAAAATTGATTTTTTGGACTGTACCAAAAATGATTCAAAATGTCAATTGGATCGTGCCTCATGTTGAATAACCACTTTTTAAACCCTCACAGTGACCAAAATTGCCAATTTTAAAGAGTTTTGCTTACTCAAAAGCTTCAATTTTGACCCATTTCAGGCACAGAAATGACTTTAAACACACTTATTTTAGTTGACAAAGTCATAATTCACATCCAACAGTCATTTAGAGTCAAAAGATTTAATGTTAAAATTTCATCATTATAGACCATTTTGGGAACGTTCGACAGGTTTCATCCGAAAATTGATTTTTTGGACTGTACCAAAAATGATTCAAAATGTCAATTGGATCGTGCCTCATGTTGAATAACCACTTTTTAAACCCTCACAGTGACCAAAATTGCCATTTTTACAGAGTTTTGATTACTCAAAAGCTTCAATTTTGACCCATTTCAGGCACAGAAATGACTTTAAACACACTTATTTTAGTTGACAAAGTCATAATTCACATCCAACAGTCATTTACAGTCAAAAGATTAAATGTTAAAATTTCATCCATATTGACCATTTTGGGATCGTTCGACATGTCCGGAGTCATCGTTTTTCATCCGAAAATTGATTTTTTGGACTGTACCAAAAATGATTCAAAATGTCAATTGGATCGTGCCTCATGTTGAATAACCACTTTTTAAATCCTCACAGTGACCAAAATTGCCATTTTTACAGAGTTTTGCTTACTCAAAAGCTTCAATTTTGACCCATTTCAGGCACAGAAATGACTTTAAACACACTTATTTTAGTTGACAAAGTCATAATTCACATCCAACAGTCATTTACAGTCAAAAGATTAAATGTTAAAATTTCATCCATATTGACCATTTTGGGATCGTTCGACATGTCCGGAGTCATCGTTTTTCATCCGAAAATTGATTTTTTGGACTGTACCAAAAATGATTCAAAATGTCAATTGGATCGTGCCTCATGTTGAATAACCACTTTTTAAACCCTCACAGTGACCAAAATTGCCAATTTTACAGAGTTTTGCTTACTCAAAAGCTTCAATTTTGACCCGTTTCAGGCACAGAAATGACTTTAAACACACTTATTTTAGTTGACAAAGTCATAATTCACATCCAACAGTAATTTACAGTCAAAAGATTAAATGTTAAAATTTCATCCATATTGACCATTTTGGGATCGTTCGACATGTCCGGAGTCATAGTTTTTCATCCGAAAATTGATTTTTTGGACTGTACCAAAAACGATTCAAAATGTCAATTGGATCGTGCCTCATGTTGAATAACCACTTTTTAAACCCTCAAAGTGACCAAAATTGCCAATTTTACAGAGTTTTGCTTACTCAAAAGCTTCAATTTTGACCCATTTCAGGCACAGAAATGACTTTAAACACACTTATTTTAGTTGACAAAGTCATAATTCACATCCAACAGTCATTTACAGTCAAAAGATTAAATGTTAAAATTTCATCCATATTGACCATTTTGGGATCGTTCGACATGTCCGGAGTCATCGTTTTTCATCCGAAAATTGATTTTTTGGACTGTACCAAAAATGATTCAAAATGTCAATTGGATCATGCCTCATGTTGAATAACCACTTTTTAAACCCTCACAGTGACCAAAATTGCCATTTTTACAGAGTTTTGCTTACTCAAAAGCTTCAATTTTGACCCATTTCAGGCACAGAAATGACTTTAAACACACTTATTTTAGTTGACAAAGTCATAATTCACATCCAACAGTCATTTACAGTCAAAAGATTAAATGTTAAAATGTCATCATTATAGACGATTTTGGGAACGTTCGACAGGTCCGGAGTCATCGTTTTTCGTCTGAAAATTGATTTTTTGGACTGTACCAAAAATGATTCAAAATGTCAATTGGATCGTGCCTCATGTTGAATAACCACTTTTTAAACCCTCAGAGTGACCAAAATTGCCATTTTTACAGTTTTGCTTACTCAAAAGCTTCAATTTTGATCCGTTTTAGGCACAGAAATGACTTTAAACACACTTATTTTAGTTGACAAAGTCATAATTCACATCCAACAGTCATTTACAGTCAAAAGATTAAATGTTAAAATTTCATCCATATTGACCATTTTGGGATCGTTCGACAGGTCCGGAGTCATCGTTTTTTATCCGAAAATTGATTTTTTGGACTGTACCAAAAATGATTCAAAATGTCAATTGGATCATGCCTCATGTTGAATAACCACTTTTTAAACCCTCACAGTGACCAAAATTGCCAATTTTACAGAGTTTTGCTTACTCAAAAGCTTCAATTTTGACCCGTTTCAGGCACAGAAATGACTTTAAACACACTTATTTTAGTTGACAAAGTCATAATTCACATCCAACAGTCATTTACAGTCAAAAGATTAAATGTTAAAATTTCATCCATATTGACCATTTTGGGATCGTTCGACATGTCCGGAGTCATCGTTTTTCATCCGAAAATTGATTTTTTGGACTGTACCAAAAATGATTCAAAATGTCAATTGGATCGTGCCTCATGTTGAATAACCACTTTTTAAATCCTCACAGTGACCAAAATTGCCATTTTTACAGAGTTTTGCTTACTCAAAAGCTTCAATTTTGACCCATTTCAGGCACAGAAATGACTTTAAACACACTTATTTTAGTTGACAAAGTCATAATTCACATCCAACAGTCATTTACAGTCAAAAGATTAAATGTTAAAATTTCATCCATATTGACCATTTTGGGATCGTTCGACATGTCCGGAGTCATCGTTTTTCATCCGAAAATTGATTTTTTGGACTGTACCAAAAATGATTCAAAATGTCAATTGGATCGTGCCTCATGTTGAATAACCACTTTTTAAACCCTCACAGTGACCAAAATTGCCAATTTTACAGAGTTTTGCTTACTCAAAAGCTTCAATTTTGACCCGTTTCAGGCACAGAAATGACTTTAAACACACTTATTTTAGTTGACAAAGTCATAATTCACATCCAACAGTAATTTACAGTCAAAAGATTAAATGTTAAAATTTCATCCATATTGACCATTTTGGGATCGTTCGACATGTCCGGAGTCATAGTTTTTCATCCGAAAATTGATTTTTTGGACTGTACCAAAAACGATTCAAAATGTCAATTGGATCGTGCCTCATGTTGAATAACCACTTTTTAAACCCTCACAGTGACCAAAATTGCCAATTTTACAGAGTTTTGCTTACTCAAAAGCTTCAATTTTGACCCATTTCAGGCACAGAAATGACTTTAAACACACTTATTTTAGTTGACAAAGTCATAATTCACATCCAACAGTCATTTACAGTCAAAAGATTAAATGTTAAAATTTCATCCATATTGACCATTTTGGGATCGTTCGACATGTCCGGAGTCATCGTTTTTCATCCGAAAATTGATTTTTTGGACTGTACCAAAAATGATTCAAAATGTCAATTGGATCATGCCTCATGTTGAATAACCACTTTTTAAACCCTCACAGTGACCAAAATTGCCATTTTTACAGAGTTTTGCTTACTCAAAAGCTTCAATTTTGACCCATTTCAGGCACAGAAATGACTTTAAACACACTTATTTTAGTTGACAAAGTCATAATTCACATCCAACAGTCATTTACAGTCAAAAGATTAAATGTTAAAATGTCATAATTATAGACGATTTTGGGAACGTTCGACAGGTCCGGAGTCATCGTTTTTCGTCTGAAAATTGATTTTTTGGACTGTACCAAAAATGATTCAAAATGTCAATTGGATCGTGCCTCATGTTGAATAACCACTTTTTAAACCATCAGAGTGACCAAAATTGCCATTTTTACAGTTTTGCTTACTCAAAAGCTTCAATTTTGATCCGTTTTAGGCACAGAAATGACTTTAAACACACTTATTTTAGTTGACAAAGTCATAATTCACATCCAACAGTCATTTACAGTCAAAAGATTAAATGTTAAAATTTCATCCATATTGACCATTTTGGGATCGTTCGACAGGTCCGGAGTCATCGTTTTTTATCCGAAAATTGATTTTTTGGACTGTACCAAAAATGATTCAAAATGTCAATTGGATCATGCCTCATGTTGAATAACCACTTTTTAAACCCTCACAGTGACCAAAATTGCCAATTTTACAGAGTTTTGCTTACTCAAAAGCTTCAATTTTGACCCGTTTCAGGCACAGAAATGACTTTAAACACACTTATTTTAGTTGACAAAGTCATAATTCACATCCAACAGTCATTTACAGTCAAAAGATTAAATGTTAAAATTTCATCCATATTGACCATTTTGGGATCGTTCGACATGTCCGGAGTCATCGTTTTTCATCCGAAAATTGATTTTTTGGACTGTACCAAAAATGATTCAAAATGTCAATTGGATCGTGCCTCATGTTGAATAACCACTTTTTAAACCCTCACAGTGACCAAAATTGCCATTTTTACAGAGTTTTGCTTACTCAAAAGCTTCAATTTTGACCCATTTCAGGCACAGAAATGACTTTAAACACACTTATTTTAGTTGACAAAGTCATAATTCACATCCAACAGTCATTTACAGTCAAAAGATTAAATGTTAAAATTTCATCCATATTGACCATTTTGGGATCGTTCGACATGTCCGGAGTCATCGTTTTTCATCCGAAAATTGATTTTTTGGACTGTACCAAAAATGATTCAAAATGTCAATTGGATCGTGCCTCATGTTGAATAACCACTTTTTAAACCCTCACAGTGACCAAAATTGCCAATTTTACAGAGTTTTGCTTACTCAAAAGCTTCAATTTTGACCCATTAAAGGCACAGAAATGACTTTAAACACACTTATTTTAGTTGACAAAGTCATAATTCACATCCAACAGTCATTTACAGTCAAAAGATTAAATGTTAAAATTTCATCCATATTGACCATTTTGGGATCGTTCGACATGTCCGGAGTCATCGTTTTTCATCCGAAAATTGATTTTTTGGACTGTACCAAAAATGATTCAAAATGTCAATTGGATCGTGCCTCATGTTGAATAACCACTTTTTAAACCCTCACAGTGACCAAAATTGCCAATTTTACAGAGTTTTGCTTACTCAAAAGCTTCAATTTTGACCCGTTTCAGGCACAGAAATGACTTTAAACACACTTATTTTAGTTGACAAAGTCATAATTCACATCCAACAGTCATTTACAGTCAAAAGATTAAATGTTAAAATTTCATCCATATTGACCATTTTGGGATCGTTCGACATGTCCGGAGTCATCGTTTTTCATCCGAAAATTGATTTTTTGGACTGTACCAAAAATGATTCAAAATGTCAATTGGATCGTGCCTCATGTTGAATAACCACTTTTTAAACCCTCACAGTGACCAAAATTGCCAATTTTACAGAGTTTTGCTTACTCAAAAGCTTCAATTTTGACCCGTTTCAGGCACAGAAATGACTTTAAACACACTTATTTTAGTTGACAAAGTCATAATTCACATCCAACAGTCATTTACAGTCAAAAGATTAAATGTTAAAATTTCATCCATATTGACCATTTTGGGATCGTTCGACATGTCCGGAGTCATCGTTTTTCATCCGAAAATTGATTTTTTGGACTGTACCAAAAATTATTCAAAATGTCAATTGGATCGTGCCTCATGTTGAATAACCACTTTTTAAACCCTCACAGTGACCAACATTGCCATTTTTACAGAGTTTTGCTTACTCAAAAGCTTAAAGTTTGACCCATTTCAGGCACAGAAATGACTTTAAACACACTTATTTTAGTTGACAAAGTCATAATTCACATCCAACAGTCATTTACAGTCAAAAGATTAAATGTTAAAATTTCATCCATATTGACCATTTTGGGATCGTTCGACATGTCCGGAGTCATCGTTTTTCATCCGAAAATTGATTTTTTGGACTGTACCAAAAATGATTCAAAATGTCAATTGGATCGTGCCTCATGTTGAATAACCACTTTTTAAACCCTCACAGTGACCAAAATTGCCAATTTTACAGAGTTTTGCTTACTCAAAAGCTTCAATTTTGACCCATTTCAGGCACAGAAATGACTTTAAACACACTTATTTTAGTTGACAAAGTCATAATTCACATCCAACAGTCATTTACAGTCAAAAGATTAAATGTTAAAATTTCATCCATATTGACCATTTTGGGATCGTTCGACATGTCCGGAGTCATTGTTTTTCATCCGAAAATTGATTTTTTGGACTGTACCAAAAATGATTCAAAATGTCAATTGGATCGTGCCTCATGTTGAATAACCACTTTTTAAACCCTCACAGTGACCAAAATTGCCAATTTTACAGAGTTTTGCTTACTCAAAAGCTTCAATTTTGACCCATTTCAGGCACAGAAATGACTTTAAACACACTTATTTTAGTTGACAAAGTCATAATTCACATCCAACAGTCATTTAGAGTCAAAAGATTAAATGTTAAAATTTCATCATTATAGACCATTTTGGGAACGTTCAACAGGTCCGGAGTCATCGTTTTTCGTCTGAAAATTGATTTTTTGGACTGTACCAAAAATGATTCAAAATGTCAATTGGATCGTGCCTCATGTTGAATAACCACTTTTTAAACCCTCAGAGTGACCAAAATTGCCATTTTTAGAGAGTTTTGCTTACTCAAAAGCTTCAATTTTGATCCGTTTTAGGCACAGAAACGACTTTAAACACACTTATTTTAGTTGACAAAGTCATAATTCACATCCAACAGTCATTTACAGTCAAAAGATTAAATGTTAAAATTTCATCCATATTGACCATTTTGGGATCGTTCGACATGTCCGGAGTCATCGTTTTTCATCCGAAAATTGATTTTTTGGACTGTACCAAAAATGATTCAAAATGTCAATTGGATCGTGCCTCATGTTGAATAACCACTTTTTAAACCCTCACAGTGACCAAAATTGCCAATTTTAAAGAGTTTTGCTTACTCAAAAGCTTCAATTTTGACCCATTTCAGGCACAGAAATGACTTTAAACACACTTATTTTAGTTGACAAAGTCATAATTCACATCCAACAGTCATTTAGAGTCAAAAGATTTAATGTTAAAATTTCATCATTATAGACCATTTTGGGAACGTTCGACAGGTCCGGAGTCATCGATTTTCATCCGAAAATTGATTTTTTGGACTGTACCAAAAATGATTCAAAATGTCAATTGGATCGTGCCTCATGTTGAATAACCACTTTTTAAACCCTCACAGTGACCAAAATTGCCATTTTTACAGAGTTTTGATTACTCAAAAGCTTCAATTTTGACCCATTTCAGGCACAGAAATGACTTTAAACACACTTATTTTAGTTGACAAAGTCATAATTCACATCCAACAGTCATTTACAGTCAAAAGATTAAATGTTAAAATTTCATCCATATTGACCATTTTGGGATCGTTCCACATGTCCGGAGTCATCGTTTTTCATCCGAAAATTGATTTTTTGGACTGTACCAAAAATGATTCAAAATGTCAATTGGATCGTGCCTCATGTTGAATAACCACTTTTTAAACCCCCACAGTGACCAAATTTGCCAATTTTACAGAGTTTTGCTTTCTCAAAAGCTTCAATTTTGACCCGTTTCAGGCACAGAAATGACTTTAAACACACTTATTTTAGTTGACAAAGTCGTTATTCACATCCAACAGTCATTTAGAGTCAAAAGATTAAATGTTAAAATTTCATCCATATTGACCATTTTGGGATCGTTCGACATGTCCGGAGTCATCGTTTTTCATGCGAAAATTGATTTTTTGGACTGTACCAAAAATGATTCAAAATGTCAATTGGATCGTGCCTCATGTTGAATAACCACTTTTTAAACCCTCACAGTGACCAAAATTGCCAATTTTACAGAGTTTTGCTTACTCAAAAGCTTCAATTTTGACCCATTTCAGGCACAGAAATGACTTTAAACACACTTATTTTAGTTGACAAAGTCATAATTCACATCCAACAGTCATTTAGAGTCAAAAGATTAAATGTTAAAATTTCATCATTATAGACCATTTTGGGAACGTTCGACAGGTCCGGAGTCATCGTTTTTCGTCTGAAAATTGATTTTTTGGACTGTACCAAAAATGATTCAAAATGTCAATTGGATCGTGCCTCATGTTGAATAACCACTTTTTAAACCCTCACAGTGACCAAAATTGCCAATTTTACAGAGTTTTGCTTACTCAAAAGCTTCAATTTTGACCTGTTTCAGGCACAGAAATGACTTTAAACACACTTATTTTAGTTGACAAAGTCATAATTCACATCCAACAGTCATTTACAGTCAAAAGATTAAATGTTAAAATTTCATCCATATTGACCATTTTGGGATCGTTCGACATGTCCGGAGTCATAGTTTTTCATCCGAAAATTGATTTTTTGGACTGTACCAAAAATGATTCAAAATGTCAATTGGATCGTGCCTCATGTTGAATAACCACTTTTAAACCCTCACAGTGACCAAAATTGCCATTTTTACAGAGTTTTGCTTACTCAAAAGCTTCAATTTTGACCCATTTCAGGCACAGAAATGACTTTAAACACACTTATTTTAGTTGACAAAGTCTTAATTCACATCCAACAGTCATTTACAGTCAAAAGATTAAATGTTAAAATTTCATCCATATTGACCATTTTGGGATCGTTCGACATGTCCGGAGTCATCGTTTTTCATCCGAAAATTGATTTTTTGGACTGTACCAAAAATGATTCAAAATGTCAATTGGATCGTGCCTCATGTTGAATAACCACTTTTTAAACCCTCACAGTGACCAAAATTGCCAATTTTACAGAGTTTTGCTTACTCAAAAGCTTCAATTTTGACCCATTTCAGGCACAGAAATGACTTTAAACACACTTATTTTAGTTGACAAAGTCATAATTCACATCCAACAGTCATTTACAGTCAAAAGATTAAATGTTAAAATTTCATCCATATTGACCATTTTGGGATCGTTCGACATGTCCGGAGTCATCGTTTTTCATCCGAAAATTGATTTTTTGGACTGTACCAAAAATGATTCAAAATGTCAATTGGATCGTGCCTCATGTTGAATAACCACTTTTTAAACCCTCACAGTGACCAAAATTGCCAATTTTACAGAGTTTTGCTTACTCAAAAGCTTCAATTTTGACCCATTTCAGGCACAGAAATGACTTTAAACACACTTATTTTAGGTGACAAAGTCATAATTCACATCCAACAGTCATTTAGAGTCAAAAGATTAAATGTTAAAATTTCATCATTATAGACCATTTTGGGAACGTTCAACAGGTCCGGAGTCATCGTTTTTCGTCTGAAAATTGATTTTTTGGACTGTACCAAAAATGATTCAAAATGTCAATTGGATCGTGCCTCATGTTGAATAACCACTTTTTAAACCCTCAGAGTGACCAAAATTGCCATTTTTAGAGAGTTTTGCTTACTCAAAAGCTTCAATTTTGATCCGTTTTAGGCACAGAAACGACTTTAAACACACTTATTTTAGTTGACAAAGTCATAATTCACATCCAACAGTCATTTACAGTCAAAAGATTAAATGTTAAAATTTCATCCATATTGACCATTTTGGGATCGTTCGACATGTCCGGAGTCATCGTTTTTCATCCGAAAATTGATTTTTTGGACTGTACCAAAAATGATTCAAAATGTCAATTGGATCGTGCCTCATGTTGAATAACCACTTTTTAAACCCTCACAGTGACCAAAATTGCCAATTTTAAAGAGTTTTGCTTACTCAAAAGCTTCAATTTTGACCCATTTCAGGCACAGAAATGACTTTAAACACACTTATTTTAGTTGACAAAGTCATAATTCACATCCAACAGTCATTTAGAGTCAAAAGATTTAATGTTAAAATTTCATCATTATAGACCATTTTGGGAACGTTCGACAGGTCCGGAGTCATCGATTTTCATCCGAAAATTGATTTTTTGGACTGTACCAAAAATGATTCAAAATGTCAATTGGATCGTGCCTCATGTTGAATAACCACTTTTTAAACCCTCACAGTGACCAAAATTGCCATTTTTACAGAGTTTTGATTACTCAAAAGCTTCAATTTTGACCCATTTCAGGCACAGAAATGACTTTAAACACACTTATTTTAGTTGACAAAGTCATAATTCACATCCAACAGTCATTTACAGTCAAAAGATTAAATGTTAAAATTTCATCCATATTGACCATTTTGGGATCGTTCCACATGTCCGGAGTCATCGTTTTTCATCCGAAAATTGATTTTTTGGACTGTACCAAAAATGATTCAAAATGTCAATTGGATCGTGCCTCATGTTGAATAACCACTTTTTAAACCCCCACAGTGACCAAATTTGCCAATTTTACAGAGTTTTGCTTTCTCAAAAGCTTCAATTTTGACCCGTTTCAGGCACAGAAATGACTTTAAACACACTTATTTTAGTTGACAAAGTCATTATTCACATCCAACAGTCATTTAGAGTCAAAAGATTAAATGTTAAAATTTCATCCATATTGACCATTTTGGGATCGTTCGACATGTCCGGAGTCATCGTTTTTCATGCGAAAATTGATTTTTTGGACTGTACCAAAAATGATTCAAAATGTCAATTGGATCGTGCCTCATGTTGAATAACCACTTTTTAAACCCTCACAGTGACCAAAATTGCCAATTTTACAGAGTTTTGCTTACTCAAAAGCTTCAATTTTGACCCATTTCAGGCACAGAAATGACTTTAAACACACTTATTTTAGTTGACAAAGTCATAATTCACATCCAACAGTCATTTACAGTCAAAAGATTAAATGTTAAAATTTCATCCATATTGACCATTTTGGGATCGTTCGACATGTCCGGAGTCATCGTTTTTCATCCGAAAATTGATTTTTTGGACTGTACCAAAAATGATTCAAAATGTCAATTGGATCGTGCCTCATGTTGAATAACCACTTTTTAAACCCTCACAGTGTCCAAAATTGCCAATTTTACAGAGTTTTGCTTACTCAAAAGCTTCAATTTTGACCCATTTCAGGCACAGAAATGACTTTAAACACACTTATTTTAGTTGACAAAGTCATAATTCACATCCAACAGTCATTTAGAGTCAAAAGATTAAATGTTAAAATTTCATCATTATAGACCATTTTGGGAACGTTCAACAGGTCCGGAGTCATCGTTTTTCGTCTGAAAATTGATTTTTTGGACTGTACCAAAAATGATTCAAAATGTCAATTGGATCGTGCCTCATGTTGAATAACCACTTTTTAAACCCTCAGAGTGACCAAAATTGCCATTTTTAGAGAGTTTTGCTTACTCAAAAGCTTCAATTTTGATCCGTTTTAGGCACAGAAATGACTTTAAACACACTTATTTTAGTTGACAAAGTCATAATTCACATCCAACAGTCATTTACAGTCAAAAGATTAAATGTTAAAATTTCATCCATATTGACCATTTTGGGATCGTTCGACATGTCCGGAGTCATCGTTTTTCATCCGAAAATTGATTTTTTGGACTGTACCAAAAATGATTCAAAATGTCAATTGGATCGTGCCTCATGTTGAATAACCACTTTTTAAACCCTCACAGTGACCAAAATTGCCAATTTTAAAGAGTTTTGCTTACTCAAAAGCTTCAATTTTGACCCATTTTAGGCACAGAAATGACTTTAAACACACTTATTTTAGTTGACAAAGTCATAATTCACATCCAACAGTCATTTACAGTCAAAAGATTAAATGTTAAAATTTCATCCATATTGACCATTTTGGGATCGTTCGACATGTCCGGAGTCATCGTTTTTCATCCGAAAATTGATTTTTTGGACTGTACCAAAAATGATTCAAAATGTCAATTGGATCGTGCCTCATGTTGAATAACCACTTTTTAAACCCTCACAATGACCAAAATTGCCAATTTTACAGAGTTTTGCTTACTCAAAAGCTTCAATTTTGACCCATTTCAGGCACAGAAATGACTTTAAACACACTTATTTTAGTTGACAAAGTCATAATTCACATCCAACAGTCATTTAGAGTCAAAAGATTAAATGTTAAAATTTCATCATTATAGACCATTTTGGGAACGTTCAACAGGTCCGGAGTCATCGTTTTTCGTCTGAAAATTGATTTTTTGGACTGTACCAAAAATGATTCAAAATGTCAATTGGATCGTGCCTCATGTTGAATAACCACTTTTTAAACCCTCAGAGTGACCAAAATTGCCATTTTTAGAGAGTTTTGCTTACTCAAAAGCTTCAATTTTGATCCGTTTTAGGCACAGAAACGACTTTAAACACACTTATTTTAGTTGACAAAGTCATAATTCACATCCAACAGTCATTTACAGTCAAAAGATTAAATGTTAAAATTTCATCCATATTGACCATTTTGGGATCGTTCGACATGTCCGGAGTCATCGTTTTTCATCCGAAAATTGATTTTTTGGACTGTACCAAAAATGATTCAAAATGTCAATTGGATCGTGCCTCATGTTGAATAACCACTTTTTAAACCCTCACAGTGACCAAAATTGCCAATTTTAAAGAGTTTTGCTTACTCAAAAGCTTCAATTTTGACCCATTTCAGGCACAGAAATGACTTTAAACACACTTATTTTAGTTGACAAAGTCATAATTCACATCCAACAGTCATTTAGAGTCAAAAGATTTAATGTTAAAATTTCATCATTATAGACCATTTTGGGAACGTTCGACAGGTCCGGAGTCATCGATTTTCATCCGAAATTTGATTTTTTGGACTGTACCAAAAATGATTCAAAATGTCAATTGGATCGTGCCTCATGTTGAATAACCACTTTTTAAACCCTCACAGTGACCAAAATTGCCATTTTTACAGAGTTTTGATTACTCAAAAGCTTCAATTTTGACCCATTTCAGGCACAGAAATGACTTTAAACACACTTATTTTAGTTGACAAAGTCATAATTCACATCCAACAGTCATTTACAGTCAAAAGATTAAATGTTAACATTTCATCCATATTGACCATTTTGGGATCGTTCGACATGTCCGGAGTCATAGTTTTTCATCCGAAAATTGATTTTTTGGACTGTACCAAAAATGATTCAAAATGTCAATTGGATCGTGCCTCATGTTGAATAACCACTTTTAAACCCTCACAGTGACCAAAATTGCCATTTTTACAGAGTTTTGCTTACTCAAAAGCTTCAATTTTGACCCATTTCAGGCACAGAAATGACTTTAAACACACTTATTTTAGTTGACAAAGTCTTAATTCACATCCAACAGTCATTTACAGTCAAAAGATTAAATGTTAAAATTTCATCCATATTGACCATTTTGGGATCGTTCGACATGTCCGGAGTCATCGTTTTTCATCCGAAAATTGATTTTTTGGACTGTACCAAAAATGATTCAAAATGTCAATTGGATCGTGCCTCATGTTGAATAACCACTTTTTAAACCCTCACAGTGACCAAAATTGCCAATTTTACAGAGTTTTGCTTACTCAAAAGCTACAATTTTGACCCATTTCAGGCACAGAAATGACTTTAAACACACTTATTTTAGTTGACAAAGTCATAATTCACATCCAACAGTCATTTACAGTCAAAAGATTAAATGTTAAAATTTCATCCATATTGACCATTTTGGGATCGTTCGACATGTCCGGAGTCATCGTTTTTCATCCGAAAATTGATTTTTTGGACTGTACCAAAAATGATTCAAAATGTCAATTGGATCGTGCCTCATGTTGAATAACCACTTTTTAAACCCTCACAGTGTCCAAAATTGCCAATTTTACAGAGTTTTGCTTACTCAAAAGCTTCAATTTTGACCCATTTCAGGCACAGAAATGACTTTAAACACACTTATTTTAGTTGACAAAGTCATAATTCACATCCAACAGTCATTTAGAGTCAAAAGATTTAATGTTAAAATTTCATCATTATAGACCATTTTGGGAACGTTCGACAGGTCCGGAGTCATAATTTTTCATCCGAAAATTGATTTTTTGGACTGTACCAAAAATGATTCAAAATGTCAATTGGATCGTGCCTCATGTTGAATAACCACTTTTTAAACCCTCACAGTGACCAAAATTGCCAATTTTACAGAGTTTTGCTTACTCAAAAGCTTCAATTTTGACCCGTTTCAGGCACAGAAATGACTTTAAACACACTTATTTTAGTTGACAAAGTCATAATTCACATCCAACAGTCATTTACAGTCAAAAGATTAAATGTTAAAATTTCATCCATATTGACCATTTTGGGATCGTTCGACATGTCCGGAGTCATCGTTTTTCATCCGAAAATTGATTTTTTGGACTGTACCAAAAATGATTCAAAATGTCAATTGGATCGTGCCTCATGTTGAATAACCACTTTTTAAACCCTCACAGTGACCAACATTGCCATTTTTACAGAGTTTTGCTTACTCAAAAGCTTAAAGTTTGACCCATTTCAGGCACATAAATGACTTTAAACACACTTATTTTAGTTGACAAAGTCATAATTCACATCCAACAGTCATTTACAGTCAAAAGATTAAATGTTAAAATTTCATCCATATTGACCATTTTGGGATAGTTCGACATGTCCGGAGTCATCGTTTTTCATCCGAAAATTGATTTTTTGGACTGTACCAAAAATGATTCAAAATGTCAATTGGATCGTGCCTCATGTTGAATAACCACTTTTTAAACCCTCACAGTGACCAAAATTGCCAATTTTACAGAGTTTTGCTTACTCAAAAGCTTCAATTTTGACCCATTTCAGGCACAGAAATGACTTTAAACACACTTATTTTAGTTGACAAAGTCATAATTCACATCCAACAGTCATTTAGAGTCAAAAGATTAAATGTTAAAATTTCATCATTATAGACCATTTTGGGAACGTTCAACAGGTACGGAGTCATCGTTTTTCGTCTGAAAATTGATTTTTTGGACTGTACCAAAAATGATTCAAAATGTCAATTGGATCGTGCCTCATGTTGAATAACCACTTTTTAAACCCTCAGAGTGACCAAAATTGCCATTTTTAGAGAGTTTTGCTTACTCAAAAGCTTCAATTTTGATCCGTTTTAGGCACAGAAACGACTTTAAACACACTTATTTTAGTTGACAAAGTCATAATTCACATCCAACAGTCATTTACAGTCAAAAGATTAAATGTTAAAATTTCATCCATATTGACCATTTTGGGATCGTTCGACATGTCCGGAGTCATAATTTTTCATCCGAAAATTGATTTTTTGGACTGTACCAAAAATGATTCAAAATGTCAATTGGATCGTGCCTCATGTTGAATAACCACTTTTTAAACCCTCACAGTGACCAAAATTGCCAATTTTAAAGAGTTTTGCTTACTCAAAAGCTTCAATTTTGACCCATTTCAGGCACAGAAATGACTTTAAACACACTTATTTTAGTTGACAAAGTCATAATTCACATCCAACAGTCATTTAGAGTCAAAAGATTTAATGTTAAAATTTCATCATTATAGACCATTTTGGGAACGTTCGACAGGTCCGGAGTCATCGTTTTTCATCCGAAAATTGATTTTTTGGACTGTACCAAAAATGATTCAAAATGTCAATTGGATCGTGCCTCATGTTGAATAACCACTTTTTAAACCCTCACAGTGACCAAAATTGCCATTTTTACAGAGTTTTGATTACTCAAAAGCTTCAATTTTGACCCATTTCAGGCACAGAAATGACTTTAAACACACTTATTTTAGTTGACAAAGTCATAATTCACATCCAACAGTCATTTACAGTCAAAAGATTAAATGTTAAAATTTCATCCATATTGACCATTTTGGGATCGTTCGACATGTCCGGAGTCATCGTTTTTCATCCGAAAATTGATTTTTTGGACTGTACCAAAAATGATTCAAAATGTCAATTGGATCGTGCCTCATGTTGAATAACCACTTTTTAAATCCTCACAGTGACCAAAATTGCCATTTTTACAGAGTTTTGCTTACTCAAAAGCTTCAATTTTGACCCATTTCAGGCATAGAAATGACTTTAAACACACTTATTTTAGTTGACAAAGTCATAATTCACATCCAACAGTCATTTACAGTCAAAAGATTAAATGTTAAAATTTCATCCATATTGACCATTTTGGGATCGTTCGACATGTCCGGAGTCATCGTTTTTCATCCGAAAATTGATTTTTTGGACTGTACCAAAAATGATTCAAAATGTCAATTGGATCGTGCCTCATGTTGAATAACCACTTTTTAAACCCTCACAGTGACCAAAATTGCCATTTTTACAGAGTTTTGATTACTCAAAAGCTTCAATTTTGACCCATTTCAGGCACAGAAATGACTTTAAACACACTTATTTTAGTTGACAAAGTCATAATTCACATCCAACAGTCATTTACAGTCAAAAGATTAAATGTTAAAATTTCATCCATATTGACCATTTTGGGATCGTTCGACATGTCCGGAGTCATCGTTTTTCATCCGAAAATTGATTTTTTGGACTGTACCAAAAATGATTCAAAATGTCAATTGGATCGTGCCTCATGTTGAATAACCACTTTTTAAATCCTCACAGTGACCAAAATTGCCATTTTTACAGAGTTTTGCTTACTCAAAAGCTTCAATTTTGACCCATTTCAGGCACAGAAATGACTTTAAACACACTTATTTTAGTTGACAAAGTCATAATTCACATCCAAAAGTCATTTACAGTCAAAAGATTACATGTTAAAATTTCATCCATATTGACCATTTTGGGATCGTTCGACATGTCCGGAGTCATCGTTTTTCATCCGAAAATTGATTTTTTGGACTGTACTAAAAATGATTCAAAATGTCAATTGGATCGTGCCTCATGTTGAATAGCCACTTTTTAAACCCTCACAGTGACCAATATTGCCAATTTTAAAGAGTTTTGCTTACTCAAAAGCTTCAATTTTGACCCATTTCAGGCACAGAAATGACTTTAAACACACTTATTTTAGTTGACAAAGTCATAATTCACATCCAACAGTCATTTAGAGTCAAAAGATTTAATGTTAAAATTTCATCATTATAGACCATTTTGGGAACGTTCGACAGGTCCGGAGTCATCGTTTTTCATCCGAAAATTGATTTTTTGGACTGTACCAAAAATGATTCAAAATGTCAATTGGATCGTGCCTCATGTTGAATAACCACTTTTTAAACCCTCACAGTGACCAAAATTGCCAATTTTAAAGAGTTTTGCTTACTCAAAAGCTTCAATTTTGACCCATTTCAGGCACAGAAATGACTTTAAACACACTTATTTTAGTTGACAAAGTCATAATTCACATCCAACAGTCATTTAGAGTCAAAAGATTTAATGTTAAAATTTCATCATTATAGACCATTTTGGGAACGTTCGACAGGTCCGGAGTCATCGTTTTTCATCCGAAAATTGATTTTTTGGACTGTACCAAAAATGATTCAAAATGTCAATTGGATCGTGCCTCATGTTGAATAACCACTTTTTAAACCCTCACAGTGACCAAAATTGCCATTTTTACAGAGTTTTGATTACTCAAAAGCTTCAATTTTGACCCATTTCAGGCACAGAAATGACTTTAAACACACTTATTTTAGTTGACAAAGTCATAATTCACATCCAACAGTCATTTACAGTCAAAAGATTAAATGTTAAAATTTCATCCATATTGACCATTTTGGGATCGTTCGACATGTCCGGAGTCATCGTTTTTCATCCGAAAATTGATTTTTTGGACTGTACCAAAAATGATTCAAAATGTCAATTGGATCGTGCCTCATGTTGAATAACCACTTTTTAAATCCTCACAGTGACCAAAATTGCCATTTTTACAGAGTTTTGCTTACTCAAAAGCTTCAATTTTGACCCATTTCAGGCATAGAAATGACTTTAAACACACTTATTTTAGTTGACAAAGTCATAATTCACATCCAACAGTCATTTACAGTCAAAAGATTAAATGTTAAAATTTCATCCATATTGACCATTTTGGGATCGTTCGACATGTCCGGAGTCATCGTTTTTCATCCGAAAATTGATTTTTTGGACTGTACCAAAAATGATTCAAAATGTCAATTGGATCGTGCCTCATGTTGAATAACCACTTTTTAAACCCTCACAGTGACCAAAATTGCCATTTTTACAGAGTTTTGATTACTCAAAAGCTTCAATTTTGACCCATTTCAGGCACAGAAATGACTTTAAACACACTTATTTTAGTTGACAAAGTCATAATTCACATCCAACAGTCATTTACAGTCAAAAGATTAAATGTTAAAATTTCATCCATATTGACCATTTTGGGATCGTTCGACATGTCCGGAGTCATCGTTTTTCATCCGAAAATTGATTTTTTGGACTGTACCAAAAATGATTCAAAATGTCAATTGGATCGTGCCTCATGTTGAATAACCACTTTTTAAATCCTCACAGTGACCAAAATTGCCATTTTTACAGAGTTTTGCTTACTCAAAAGCTTCAATTTTGACCCATTTCAGGCACAGAAATGACTTTAAACACACTTATTTTAGTTGACAAAGTCATAATTCACATCCAAAAGTCATTTACAGTCAAAAGATTACATGTTAAAATTTCATCCATATTGACCATTTTGGGATCGTTCGACATGTCCGGAGTCATCGTTTTTCATCCGAAAATTGATTTTTTGGACTGTACTAAAAATGATTCAAAATGTCAATTGGATCGTGCCTCATGTTGAATAGCCACTTTTTAAACCCTCACAGTGACCAATATTGCCAATTTTAAAGAGTTTTGCTTACACAAAAGCTTCAATTTTGACCCATTTCAGGCACAGAAATGACTTTAAACACACTTATTTTAGTTGACAAAGTCATAATTCACATCCAACAGTCCTTTAGAGTCAAAAGATTAAATGTTAAAATTTCATCATTATAGACCATTTTGGGAACGTTTGACAGGTCCGGAGTCATCGTTTTTCGTCTGAAAATTGATTTTTTGGACTGTACCAAAAATGATTCAAAATGTCAATTGGATCGTGCCTCATGTTGAATAACCACTTTTTAAACCCTCAGAGTGACCAAAATTGCCATATTTACAGAGTTTTGCTTACTCAAAAGCTTCAATTTTGATCCGTTTCAGGCACAGAAATGACTTTAAACACACTTTTTTTAGTTGACAAAGTCATAATTCACATCCAACAGTCATTTACAGTCAAAAGATTAAATGTTAAAATTTCATCCATATTGACCATTTTGGGATCGTTCGACATGTCCGGAGTCATCGTTTTTCATCCGAAAATTGATTTTTTGGACTGTACCAAAAATGATTCAAAATGTCAATTGGATCGTGCCTCATGTTGAATAACCACTTTTTAAACCCTCACAGTGACCAAAATTGCCATTTTTACAGAGTTTTGCTTACTCAAAAGCTTCAATTTTGACCCATTTCAGGCACAGAAATGACTTTAAACACACTTATTTTAGTTGACAAAGTCATAATTCACATCCAACAGTCATTTACAGTCAAAAGATTAAATGTTAAAATTTCATCCATATTGACCATTTTGGGATCGTTCGACATGTCCGGAGTCATCGTTTTTCATCCGAAAATTGATTTTTTGGACTGTACCAAAAATGATTCAAAATGTCAATTGGATCGTGCCTCATGTTGAATAACCACTTTTTAAACCCTCACAGTGACCAAAATTGCCATTTTTACAGAGTTTTGATTACTCAAAAGCTTCAATTTTGACCCATTTCAGACACAGAAATGACTTTAAACACACTTATTTTAGTTGACAAAGTCATAATTCACATCCAACAGTCATTTACAGTCAAAAGATTAAATGTTAAAATTTCATCCATATTGACCATTTTGAGATCGTTCGACATGTCCGGAGTCATCGTTTTTCATCCGAAAATGGATTTTTTGGACTGTACCAAAAATGATTCAAAAGGTCAATTGGATCGTGCCTCATGTTGAATAACCACTTTTTAAACCCTCACAGTGACCAAAATTGCCATTTTTACAGAGTTTTGCTTACTCAAAAGCTTCAATTTTGATCCGTTTTAGGCACAGAAATGACTTTAAACACACTTATTTTAGTTGACAAAGTCATAATTCACATCCAACATTCATTTACAGTCAAAAGATTAAATGTTAAAATTTCATCCACATTGACCATTTTGGGATCGTTCGACATGTCCGGAGTCATCGTTTTTCATCCGAAAATTGATTTTTTGGACTGTACCAAAAATGATTCAAAATGTCAATTGGATCGTGCCTCATGTTGAATAACCACTTTTTAAACCCTCACAGTGACCAAAATTGCCATTTTTACAGAGTTTTGATTACTCAAAAGCTTCAATTTTGACCCATTTCAGGCACAGAAATGACTTTAAACACACTTATTTTAGTTGACAAAGTCATAATTCAGATCCAACAGTCATTTACAGTCAAAAGATTAAATGTTAAAATTTCATCCATATTGACCATTTTGGGATCGTTCGACATGTCCGGAGTCATCGTTTTTCATCCGAAAATTGATTTTTTGGACTGTACCAAAAATGATTCAAAATGTCAATTGGATCGTGCCTCATGTTGAATAACCACTTTTTAAACCCTCACAGTGACCAAAATTGCCATTTTTACAGAGTTTTGATTACTCAAAAGCTTCAATTTTGACCCATTTCAGACACAGAAATGACTTTAAACACACTTATTTTAGTTGACAAAGTCATAATTCACATCCAACAGTCATTTACAGTCAAAAGATTAAATGTTAAAATTTCATCCATATTGACCATTTTGAGATCGTTCGACATGTCCGGAGTCATCGTTTTTCATCCGAAAATGGATTTTTTGGACTGTACCAAAAATGATTCAAAATGTCAATTGGATCGTGCCTCATGTTGAATAACCACTTTTTAAACCCTCACAGTGACCAAAATTGCCATTTTTACAGAGTTTTGCTTACTCAAAAGCTTCAATTTTGATCCGTTTTAGGCACAGAAATGACTTTAAACACACTTATTTTAGTTGACAAAGTCATAATTCACATCCAACATTCATTTACAGTCAAATGATTAAATGTTAAAATTTCATCCACATTGACCATTTTGGGATCGTTCGACATGTCCGGAGTCATCGTTTTTCATCCGAAAATTGATTTTTTGGACTGTACCAAAAATGATTCAAAATGTCAATTGGATCGTGCCTCATGTTGAATAACCACTTTTTAAACCCTCACAGTGACCAAAATTGCCATTTTTACAGAGTTTTGATTACTCAAAAGCTTCAATTTTGACCCATTTCAGGCACAGAAATGACTTTAAACACACTTATTTTAGTTGACAAAGTCATAATTCAGATCCAACAGTCATTTACAGTCAAAAGATTAAATGTTAAAATTTCATCCATATTGACCATTTTGGGATCGTTCGACATGTCCGGGGTCATCGTTTTTCATCCGAAAATTGATTTTTTGGACTGTACCAAAAATGATTCAAAATGTCAATTGGATCGTGCCTCATGTTGAATAACCACTTTTTAATCCCTCACAGTGACCAAAATTGCCATTTTTACAGAGTTTTGCTTACTCAAAAGCTTCAATTTTGACCCATTTCAGGCACAGAAATGACTTTAAACACACTTATGTTAGTTGACAAAGTCATAATTCACATCCAACAGTCATTTACAGTCAAAAGATTAAATGTTAAAATTTCATCCATATTGACCATTTTGGGATCGTTCGACATGTCCGGAGTCATCGTTTTTCATGCGAAAATTGATTTTTTGGACTGTACCAAAAATGATTCAAAATGTCAATTGGATCGTGCCTCATGTTGAATAACCACTTTTTAAACCCTCACAGTGACCAAAATTGCCAATTTTACAGAGTTTTGCTTACTCAAAAGCTTCAATTTTGACCCATTTCAGGCACAGAAATGACTTTAAACACACTTATTTTAGTTGACAAAATCATAATTCACATCCAACAGTCATTTACAGTCAAAAGATTACATGTTAAAATTTCATCCATATTGACCATTTTGGGATCGTTCGACATGTCCGGAGTCATCGTTTTTCATCCGAAAATTGATTTTTTGGACTGTACTAAAAATGATTCAAAATGTCAATTGGATCGTGCCTCATGTTGAATAGCCACTTTTTAAACCCTCACAGTGACCAATATTGCCAATTTTAAAGAGTTTTGCTTACACAAAAGCTTCAATTTTGACCCATTTCAGGCACAGAAATGACTTTAAACACACTTATTTTAGTTGACAAAGTCATAATTCACATCCAACAGTCATTTAGAGTCAAAAGATTAAATGTTAAAATTTCATCATTATAGACCATTTTGGGAACGTTCGACAGGTCCGGAGTCATCATTTTTCGTCTGAAAATTGATTTTTTGGACTGTACCAAAAAAGATTCAAAATGTCAATTGGATCGTGCCTCATGTTGAATAACCACTTTTTAAACCCTCAGAGTGACCAAAATTGCCATATTTACAGAGTTTTGCTTACTCAAAATGCTTCAATTTTGATCCGTTTTAGGCACAGAAATTACTTTAAACACACTTTTTTTAGTTGACAAAGTCATAATTCACATCCAACAGTCATTTACAGTCAAAAGATTAAATGTTAAAATTTCATCCATATTGACCATTTTGGGATCGTTCGACATGTCCGGAGTCATCGTTTTTCATCCGAAAATTGATTTTTTGGACTGTACCAAAAATGATTCAAAATGTCAATTGGATCGTGCCTCATGTTGAATAACCACTTTTTAAACCCTCACAGTGACCAAAATTGCCAATTTTACAGAGTTTTGCTTACTCAAAAGCTTCAATTTTGATCCGTTTTAGGCACAGAAATGACTTTAACACACTTATTTTAGTTGACAAAGTCATTATTCACATCCAACAGTCATTTAGAGTCAAAAGATTAAATGTTAAAATTTCATCCATATTGACCATTTTGGGATCGTTCGACATGTCCGGAGTCATCGTTTTTCATCCGAAAATTGATTTTTTGGACTGTACCAAAAATGATTCAAAATGTCAATTGGATCGTGCCTCATGTTGAATAACCACTTTTTAAACCCTCACAGTGACCAAAATTGCCATTTTTACAGAGTTTTGATTACTCAAAAGCTTCAATTTTGACCCATTTCAGACACAGAAATGACTTTAAACACACTTATTTTAGTTGACAAAGTCATAATTCACATCCAACAGTCATTTACAGTCAAAAGATTAAATGTTAAAATTTCATCCATATTGACCATTTTGAGATCGTTCGACATGTCCGGAGTCATCGTTTTTCATCCGAAAATGGATTTTTTGGACTGTACCAAAAATGATTCAAAATGTCAATTGGATCGTGCCTCATGTTGAATAACCACTTTTTAAACCCTCACAGTGACCAAAATTGCCATTTTTACAGAGTTTTGCTTACTCAAAAGCTTCAATTTTGATCCGTTTTAGGCACAGAAATGACTTTAAACACACTTATTTTAGTTGACAAAGTCATAATTCACATCCAACATTCATTTACAGTCAAAAGATTAAATGTTAAAATTTCATCCACATTGACCATTTTGGGATCGTTCGACATGTCCGGAGTCATTGTTTTTCATCCGAAAATTGATTTTTTGGACTGTACCAAAAATGATTCAAAATGTCAATTGGATCGTGCCTCATGTTGAATAACCACTTTTTAAACCCTCACAGTGACCAAAATTGCCATTTTTACAGAGTTTTGATTACTCAAAAGCTTCAATTTTGACCCATTTCAGGCACAGAAATGACTTTAAACACACTTATTTTAGTTGACAAAGTCATAATTCAGATCCAACAGTCATTTACAGTCAAAAGATTAAATGTTAAAATTTCATCCATATTGACCATTTTGGGATCGTTCGACATGTCCGGGGTCATCGTTTTTCATCCGAAAATTGATTTTTTGGACTGTACCAAAAATGATTCAAAATGTCAATTGGATCGTGCCTCATGTTGAATAACCACTTTTTAATCCCTCACAGTGACCAAAATTGCCATTTTTACAGAGTTTTGCTTACTCAAAAGCTTCAATTTTGACCCATTTCAGGCACAGAAATGACTTTAAACACACTTGTGTTAGTTGACAAAGTCATAATTCACATCCAACAGTCATTTACAGTCAAAAGATTAAATGTTAAAATTTCATCCATATTGACCATTTTGGGATCGTTCGACATGCCCGGAGTCATCGTTTTTCATGCGAAAATTGATTTTTTGGACTGTACCAAAAATGATTCAAAATGTCAATTGGATCGTGCCTCATGTTGAATAACCACTTTTTAAACCCTCACAGTGACCAAAATTGCCAATTTTACAGAGTTTTGCTTACTCAAAAGCTTCAATTTTGACCCATTTCAGGCACAGAAATGACTTTAAACACACTTATTTTAGTTGACAAAGTCATAATTCACATCCAACAGTCATTTAGAGTCAAAAGATTAAATGTTAAAATTTCATCATTATAGACCATTTTGGGAACGTTCGACAGGTCCGGAGTCATCATTTTTCGTCTGAAAATTGATTTTTTGGACTGTACCAAAAAAGATTCAAAATGTCAATTGGATCGTGCCTCATGTTGAATAACCACTTTTTAAACCCTCAGAGTGACCAAAATTGCCATTTTTACAGAGTTTTGCTTACTCAAAAGCTTCAATTTTGATCCGTTTTAGGCACAGAAATGACTTTAAACACACTTATTTTAGTTGACAAAGTCATAATTCACATCCAACAGTCATTTACAGTCAAAAGATTAAATGTTAAAATTTCATCCATATTGACCATTTTGGGATCGTTCGACATGTCCGGAGTCATCGTTTTTCATCCGAAAATTGATTTTTTGGACTGTACCAAAAATGATTAAAAATGTCAATTGGATCGTGCCTCATGTTGAATAACCACTTTTTAAACCCTCACAGTGACCAAAATTGCCAATTTTAAAGAGTTTTGCTTACTCAAAAGCTTCAATTTTGACCCATTTCAGGCACAGAAATGACTTTAAACACACTTATTTTAGTTGACAAAGTCATAATTCACATCCAACAGTCATTTAGAGTCAAAAGATTTAATGTTAAAATTTCATCATTATAGACCATTTTGGGAACGTTCGACATGTCCGGAGTCATCGTTTTTCATCCGAAAATTGATTTTTTGGACTGTACCAAAAATGATTCAAAATGTCAATTGGATCGTGCCTCATGTTGAATAACCACTTTTTAAACCCTCACAGTGACCAAAATTGCCATTTTTACAGAGTTTTGATTACTCAAAAGCTTCAATTTTGACCCATTTCAGGCACAGAAATGACTTTAAACACACTTATTTTAGTTGACAAAGTCATAATTCACATCCAACAGTCATTTACAGTCAAAAGATTAAATGTTAAAATTTCATCCATATTGACCATTTTGGGATCGTTCGACATGTCCGGAGTCATCGTTTTTCATCCGAAAATTGATTTTTTGGACTGTACCAAAAATGATTCAAAATGTCAATTGGATCGTGCCTCATGTTGAATAACCACTTTTTAAACCCTCACAGTGACCAAAATTGCCATTTTTACAGAGTTTTGATTACTCAAAAGCTTCAATTTTGACCCATTTCAGGCACAGAAATGACTTTAAACACACTTATTTTAGTTGACAAAGTCATAATTCACATCCAACAGTCATTTACAGTCAAAAGATTAAATGTTAAAATTTCATCCATATTGACCATTTTGGGATCGTTCGACATGTCCGGAGTCATCGTTTTTCATCCGAAAATTGATTTTTTGGACTGTACCAAAAATGATTCAAAATGTCAATTGGATCGTGCCTCATGTTGAATAACCACTTTTTAAACCCTCACAGTGACCAATATTGCCAATTTTAAAGAGTTTTGCTTACACAAAAGCTTCAATTTTGACCCATTTCAGGCACAGAAATGACTTTAACACACTTATTTTAGTTGACAAAGTCATTATTCACATCCAACAGTCATTTAGAGTCAATAGATTAAATGTTAAAATTTCATCCATATTGACCATTTTGGGATCGTTCGACATGTCCGGAGTTATCGTTTTTCATCCGAAAATTGATTTTTTGGACTGTACCAAAAATGATTCAAAATGTCAATTGGATCGTGCCTCATGTTGAATAACCACTTTTTAAACCCTCACAGTGACCAAAATTGCCATTTTTACAGAGTTTTGATTACTCAAAAGCTTCAATTTTGACCCATTTCAGGCACAGAAATGACTTTAAACACACTTATTTTAGTTGACAAAGTCATAATTCACATCCAACAGTCATTTACAGTCAAAAGATTAAATGTTAAAATTTCATCCATATTGACCATTTTGGGATCGTTCGACATGTCCGGAGTCATCGTTTTTCATCCGAAAATGGATTTTTTGGACTGTACCAAAAATGATTCAAAATGTCAATTGGATCGTGCCTCATGTTGAATAACCACTTTTTAAACCCTCACAGTGACCAAAATTGCCATTTTTACAGAGTTTTGCTTACTCAAAAGCTTCAATTTTGATCCGTTTTAGGCACAGAAATGACTTTAAACACACTTATTTTAGTTGACAAAGTCATAATTCACATCCAACAGTCATTTACAGTCAAAAGATTAAATGTTAAAATTTCATCCACATTGACCATTTTGGGATCGTTCGACATGTCCGGAGTCATCATTTTTCATCCGAAAATTGATTTTTTGGACTGTACCAAAAATGATTCAAAATGTCAATTGGATCGTGCCTCATGTTGAATAACCACTTTTTAATCCCTCACAGTGACCAAAATTGCGATTTTTACAGAGTTTTGCTTACTCAAAAGCTTCAATTTTGACCCATTTCAGGCACAGAAATGACTTTAAACACACTTATGTTAGTTGACAAAGTCATAATTCACATCCAACAGTCATTTACAGTCAAAAGATTAAATGTTAAAATTTCATCCATATTGACCATTTTGGGATCGTTCGACATGTCCGGAGTCATCGTTTTTCATGCGAAAATTGAATTTTTGGACTGTACCAAAAATGATTCAAAATGTCAATTGGATCGTGTCTCATGTTGAATAACCACTTTTTAAACCCTCAGAGTGACCAAAATTGCCATTTTTACAGAGTTTTGCTTACTCAAAAGCTTCAATTTTGATCCGTTTTAGGCACAGAAATGACTTTAAACACACTTATTTTAGTTGACAAAGTCATAATTCACATCCAACAGTCATTTACAGTCAAAAGATTAAATGTTAAAATTTCATCCATATTGACCATATTGGGATCGTTCGACATGTCCGGAGTCATCGTTTTTCATCCGAAAATTGATTTTTTGGACTGTACCAAAAATGATTCAAAATGTCAATTGGATCGTGCCTCATGTTGAATAACCACTTTTTAAACCCTCACAGTGACCAAAATTGCCAATTTTAAAGAGTTTTGCTTACTCAAAAGCTTCAATTTTGACCCATTTCAGGCACAGAAATGACTTTAAACACACGTATTTTAGTTGACAAAGTCATAATTCACATCCAACAGTCATTTAGAGTCAAAAGATTTAATGTTAAAATTTCATCATTATAGACCATTTTGGGAACGTTCGACATGTCCGGAGTCATCGTTTTTCATCCGAAAATTGATTTTTTGGACTGTACCAAAAATGATTCAAAATGTCAATTGGATCGTGCCTCATGTTGAATAACCACTTTTTAAACCCTCACAGTGACCAAAATTGCCATTTTTACAGAGTTTTGATTACTCAAAAGCTTCAATTTTGACCCATTTCAGGCACAGAAATGACTTTAAACACACTTATTTTAGTTGACAAAGTCATATTTCACATCCAACAGTCATTTACAGTCAAAAGATTAAATGTTAAAATTTCATCCATATTGACCATTTTGGGATCGTTCGACATGTCCGGAGTCATCGTTTTTCATCCGAAAATTGATTTTTTGGACTGTACCAAAAATGATTCAAAATGTCAATTGGATCGTGCCTCATGTTGAATAACCACTTTTTAAACCCTCACAGTGACCAATATTGCCAATTTTAAAGAGTTTTGCTTACACAAAAGCTTCAATTTTGACCCATTTCAGGCACAGAAATGACTTTAAACACACTTATTTTAGTTGACAAAGGCATAATTCACATCCAACAGTCATTTACAGTCAAAAGATTAAATGTTAAAATTTCATCCATATTGACCATTTTGGGATCGTTCGACATGTCCGGAGTCATCGTTTTTCATCCGAAAATGGATTTTTTGGACTGTACCAAAAATGATTCAAAATGTCAATTGGATCGTGCCTCATGTTGAATAACCACTTTTTAAACCCTCACAGTGACCAAAATTGCCATTTTTACAGAGTTTTGATTACTCAAAAGCTTCAATTTTGACCCATTTCAGGCACAGAAATGACTTTAAACACACTTATTTTAGTTGACAAAGTCATAATTCACATCCAACAGTCATTTACAGTCAAAAGATTAAATGTTAAAATTTCATCCATATTGACCATTTTGGGATCGTTCGACATGTCCGGAGTCATCGTTTTTCATCCGAAAATTGATTTTTTGGACTGTACCAAAAATGATTCAAAATGTCAATTGGATCGTGCCTCATGTTGAATAACCACTTTTTAAACCCTCACAGTGACCAATATTGCCAATTTTAAAGAGTTTTGCTTACACAAAAGCTTCAATTTTGACCCATTTCAGGCACAGAAATGACTTTAAACACACTTATTTTAGTTGACAAAGGCATAATTCACATCCAACAGTCATTTACAGTCAAAAGATTAAATGTTAAAATTTCATCCATATTGACCATTTTGGGATCGTTCGACATGTACGGAGTCATCGTTTTTCATCCGAAAATTGATTTTTTGGACTGTACCAAAAATGATTCAAAATGTCAATTGAATCCTGCCTCATGTTGAATAACCACTTTTTAAACCCTCACAGTGACCAAAATTGCCATTTTTACAGAGTTTTGATTACTCAAAAGCTTCAATTTTGACCCATTTCAGGCACAGAAATGACTTTAAACACACTTATTTTAGTTGACAAAGTCATAATTCACATCCAACAGTCATTTACAGTCAAAAGATTAAATGTTAAAATTTCATCCATATTGACCATTTTGGGATCGTTCGACATGTCCGGAGTCATCGTTTTTCATCCGAAAATGGATTTTTTGGACTGTACCAAAAATGATTCAAAATGTCAATTGGATCGTGCCTCATGTTGAATAACCACTTTTTAAACCCTCACAGTGACCAAAATTGCCATTTTTACAGAGTTTTGCTTACTCAAAAGCTTCAATTTTGATCCGTTTTAGGCACAGAAATGACTTTAAACACACTTATTTTAGTTGACAAAGTCATAATTCACATCCAACAGTCATTTACAGTCAAAAGATTAAATGTTAAAATTTCATCCACATTGACCATATTGGGATCGTTCGACATGTCCGGAGTCATCGTTTTTCATCCGAAAATTGATTTTTTGGACTGTACCAAAAATGATTCAAAATGTCAATTGGATCGTGCCTCATGTTGAATAACCACTTTTTAAACCCTCACAGTGACCAAAATTGCCAATTTTAAAGAGTTTTGCTTACTCAAAAGCTTCAATTTTGACCCATTTCAGGCACAGAAATGACTTTAAACACACGTATTTTAGTTGACAAAGTCATAATTCACATCCAACAGTCATTTAGAGTCAAAAGATTTAATGTTAAAATTTCATCATTATAGACCATTTTGGGAACGTTCGACATGTCCGGAGTCATCGTTTTTCATCCGAAAATTGATTTTTTGGACTGTACCAAAAATGATTCAAAATGTCAATTGGATCGTGCCTCATGTTGAATAACCACTTTTTAAACCCTCACAGTGACCAAAATTGCCATTTTTACAGAGTTTTGATTACTCAAAAGCTTCAATTTTGACCCATTTCAGGCACAGAAATGACTTTAAACACACTTATTTTAGTTGACAAAGTCATAATTCACATCCAACAGTCATTTACAGTCAAAAGATTAAATGTTAAAATTTCATCCATATTGACCATTTTGGGATCGTTCGACATGTCCGGAGTCATCGTTTTTCATCCGAAAATTGATTTTTTGGACTGTACCAAAAATGATTCAAAATGTCAATTGGATCGTGCCTCATGTTGAATAACCACTTTTTAAACCCTCACAGTGACCAATATTGCCAATTTTAAAGAGTTTTGCTTACACAAAAGCTTCAATTTTGACCCATTTCAGGCACAGAAATGACTTTAAACACACTTATTTTAGTTGACAAAGGCATAATTCACATCCAACAGTCATTTACAGTCAAAAGATTAAATGTTAAAATTTCATCCATATTGACCATTTTGGGATCGTTCGACATGTCCGGAGTCATCGTTTTTCATCCGAAAATGGATTTTTTGGACTGTACCAAAAATGATTCAAAATGTCAATTGGATCGTGCCTCATGTTGAATAACCACTTTTTAAACCCTCACAGTGACCAAAATTGCCATTTTTACAGAGTTTTGATTACTCAAAAGCTTCAATTTTGACCCATTTCAGGCACAGAAATGACTTTAAACACACTTATTTTAGTTGACAAAGTCATAATTCACATCCAACAGTCATTTACAGTCAAAAGATTAAATGTTAAAATTTCATCCATATTGACCATTTTGGGATCGTTCGACATGTCCGGAGTCATCGTTTTTCATCCGAAAATTGATTTTTTGGACTGTACCAAAAATGATTCAAAATGTCAATTGGATCGTGCCTCATGTTGAATAACCACTTTTTAAACCCTCACAGTGACCAATATTGCCAATTTTAAAGAGTTTTGCTTACACAAAAGCTTCAATTTTGACCCATTTCAGGCACAGAAATGACTTTAAACACACTTATTTTAGTTGACAAAGGCATAATTCACATCCAACAGTCATTTACAGTCAAAAGATTAAATGTTAAAATTTCATCCATATTGACCATTTTGGGATCGTTCGACATGTACGGAGTCATCGTTTTTCATCCGAAAATTGATTTTTTGGACTGTACCAAAAATGATTCAAAATGTCAATTGAATCCTGCCTCATGTTGAATAACCACTTTTTAAACCCTCACAGTGACCAAAATTGCCATTTTTACAGAGTTTTGATTACTCAAAAGCTTCAATTTTGACCCATTTCAGGCACAGAAATGACTTTAAACACACTTATTTTAGTTGACAAAGTCATAATTCACATCCAACAGTCATTTACAGTCAAAAGATTAAATGTTAAAATTTCATCCATATTGACCATTTTGGGATCGTTCGACATGTCCGGAGTCATCGTTTTTCATCCGAAAATGGATTTTTTGGACTGTACCAAAAATGATTCAAAATGTCAATTGGATCGTGCCTCATGTTGAATAACCACTTTTTAAACCCTCACAGTGACCAAAATTGCCATTTTTACAGAGTTTTGCTTACTCAAAAGCTTCAATTTTGATCCGTTTTAGGCACAGAAATGACTTTAAACACACTTATTTTAGTTGACAAAGTCATAATTCACATCCAACAGTCATTTACAGTCAAAAGATTAAATGTTAAAATTTCATCCACATTGACCATTTTGGGATCGTTCGACATGTCCGGCATCATAATTTTAATCCGAAAATTGATTTTTTGGACTGTACCAAAAATGATTCAAAATGTCAATTGGATCGTGCCTCATGTTGAATAACCACTTTTTAATCCCTCACAGTGACCAAAATTGCGATTTTTACAGAGTTTTGCTTACTCAAAAGCTTCAATTTTGACCCATTTCAGGCACAGAAATGACTTTAAACACACTTATGTTAGTTGACAAAGTCATAATTCACATCCAACAGTCATTTACAGTCAAAAGATTAAATGTTAAAATTTCATCCATATTGACCATTTTGGGATCGTTCGACATGTCCGGAGTCATCGTTTTTCATGCGAAAATTGATTTTTTGGACTGTACCAAAAATGATTCAAAATGTCAATTGGATCGTGTCTCATGTTGAATAACCACTTTTTAAACCCTCAGAGTGACCAAAATTGCCATTTTTACAGAGTTTTGCTTACTCAAAAGCTTCAATTTTGATCCGTTTTAGGCACAGAAATGACTTTAAACACACTTATTTTAGTTGACAAAGTCATAATTCACATCCAACAGTCATTTACAGTCAAAAGATTAAATGTTAAAATTTCATCCATATTGACCATATTGGGATCGTTCGACATGTCCGGAGTCATCGTTTTTCATCCGAAAATTGATTTTTTGGACTGTACCAAAAATGATTCAAAATGTCAATTGGATCGTGCCTCATGTTGAATAACCACTTTTTAAACCCTCACAGTGACCAAAATTGCCAATTTTACAGAGTTTTGCTTACTCAAAAGCTTCAATTTTGATCCGTTTTAGGCACAGAAATGACTTTAAACACACTTATTTTAGTTGACAAAGTCATAATTCACATCCAACAGTCATTTACAGTCAAAAGATTAAATGTTAAAATTTCATCCATATTGACCATTTTGGGATCGTTTGACATGTCCGGAGTCATCGTTTTTCATCCGAAAATTGATTTTTTGAACTGTACCAAAAATGATTCAAAATGTCAATTGGATCGTGCCTCATGTTGAATAACCACTTTTTAAACCCTCACAGTGACCAAAATTGCCATTTTTACAGAGTTTTGCTTACTCAAAAGCTTCAATTTTGACCCATTTCAGGCACAGAAATGACTTTAAACACACTTATTTTAGTTGACAAAGTCATAATTCACATCCAACAGTCATTTACAGTCAAAAGATTAAATGTTAAAATTTCATCCATATTGACCATTTTGGGATCGTTCGACATGTCCGGAGTCATCGTTTTTCATCCGAAAATTGATTTTTTGGACTGTACCAAAAATGATTCAAAATGTCAATTGGATCGTGCCTCATGTTGAATAACCACTTTTTAAACCCTCACAGTGACCAATATTGCCAATTTTAAAGAGTTTTGCTTACACAAAAGCTTCAATTTTGACCCATTTCAGGCACAGAAATGACTTTAAACACACTTATTTTAGTTGACAAAGGCATAATTCACATCCAACAGTCATTTACAGTCAAAAGATTAAATGTTAAAATTTCATCCATATTGACCATTTTGGGATCGTTCGACATGTCCGGAGTCATCGTTTTTCATCCGAAAATGGATTTTTTGGACTGTACCAAAAATGATTCAAAATGTCAATTGGATCGTGCCTCATGTTGAATAACCACTTTTTAAACCCTCACAGTGACCAAAATTGCCATTTTTACAGAGTTTTGATTACTCAAAAGCTTCAATTTTGACCCATTTCAGGCACAGAAATGACTTTAAACACACTTATTTTAGTTGACAAAGTCATAATTCACATCCAACAGTCATTTACAGTCAAAAGATTAAATGTTAAAATTTCATCCATATTGACCATTTTGGGATCGTTCGACATGTCCGGAGTCATCGTTTTTCATCCGAAAATTGATTTTTTGGACTGTACCAAAAATGATTCAAAATGTCAATTGGATCGTGCCTCATGTTGAATAACCACTTTTTAAACCCTCACAGTGACCAATATTGCCAATTTTAAAGAGTTTTGCTTACACAAAAGCTTCAATTTTGACCCATTTCAGGCACAGAAATGACTTTAAACACACTTATTTTAGTTGACAAAGGCATAATTCACATCCAACAGTCATTTACAGTCAAAAGATTAAATGTTAAAATTTCATCCATATTGACCATTTTGGGATCGTTCGACATGTACGGAGTCATCGTTTTTCATCCGAAAATTGATTTTTTGGACTGTACCAAAAATGATTCAAAATGTCAATTGAATCCTGCCTCATGTTGAATAACCACTTTTTAAACCCTCACAGTGACCAAAATTGCCATTTTTACAGAGTTTTGATTACTCAAAAGCTTCAATTTTGACCCATTTCAGGCACAGAAATGACTTTAAACACACTTATTTTAGTTGACAAAGTCATAATTCACATCCAACAGTCATTTACAGTCAAAAGATTAAATGTTAAAATTTCATCCATATTGACCATTTTGGGATCGTTCGACATGTCCGGAGTCATCGTTTTTCATCCGAAAATGGATTTTTTGGACTGTACCAAAAATGATTCAAAATGTCAATTGGATCGTGCCTCATGTTGAATAACCACTTTTTAAACCCTCACAGTGACCAAAATTGCCATTTTTACAGAGTTTTGCTTACTCAAAAGCTTCAATTTTGATCCGTTTTAGGCACAGAAATGACTTTAAACACACTTATTTTAGTTGACAAAGTCATAATTCACATCCAACAGTCATTTACAGTCAAAAGATTAAATGTTAAAATTTCATCCACATTGACCATTTTGGGATCGTTCGACATGTCCGGCATCATAATTTTAATCCGAAAATTGATTTTTTGGACTGTACCAAAAATGATTCAAAATGTCAATTGGATCGTGCCTCATGTTGAATAACCACTTTTTAATCCCTCACAGTGACCAAAATTGCGATTTTTACAGAGTTTTGCTTACTCAAAAGCTTCAATTTTGACCCATTTCAGGCACAGAAATGACTTTAAACACACTTATGTTAGTTGACAAAGTCATAATTCACATCCAACAGTCATTTACAGTCAAAAGATTAAATGTTAAAATTTCATCCATATTGACCATTTTGGGATCGTTCGACATGTCCGGAGTCATCGTTTTTCATCCGAAAATGGATTTTTTGGACTGTACCAAAAATGATTCAAAATGTCAATTGGATCGTGCCTCATGTTGAATAACCACTTTTTAAACCCTCACAGTGACCAAAATTGCCATTTTTACAGAGTTTTGATTACTCAAAAGCTTCAATTTTGACCCATTTCAGGCACAGAAATGACTTTAAACACACTTATTTTAGTTGACAAAGTCATAATTCACATCCAACAGTCATTTACAGTCAAAAGATTAAATGTTAAAATTTCATCCATATTGACCATTTTGGGATCGTTCGACATGTCCGGAGTCATCGTTTTTCATCCGAAAATTGATTTTTTGGACTGTACCAAAAATGATTCAAAATGTCAATTGGATCGTGCCTCATGTTGAATAACCACTTTTTAAACCCTCACAGTGACCAATATTGCCAATTTTAAAGAGTTTTGCTTACACAAAAGCTTCAATTTTGACCCATTTCAGGCACAGAAATGACTTTAAACACACTTATTTTAGTTGACAAAGGCATAATTCACATCCAACAGTCATTTACAGTCAAAAGATTAAATGTTAAAATTTCATCCATATTGACCATTTTGGGATCGTTCGACATGTACGGAGTCATCGTTTTTCATCCGAAAATTGATTTTTTGGACTGTACCAAAAATGATTCAAAATGTCAATTGAATCCTGCCTCATGTTGAATAACCACTTTTTAAACCCTCACAGTGACCAAAATTGCCATTTTTACAGAGTTTTGATTACTCAAAAGCTTCAATTTTGACCCATTTCAGGCACAGAAATGACTTTAAACACACTTATTTTAGTTGACAAAGTCATAATTCACATCCAACAGTCATTTACAGTCAAAAGATTAAATGTTAAAATTTCATCCATATTGACCATTTTGGGATCGTTCGACATGTCCGGAGTCATCGTTTTTCATCCGAAAATGGATTTTTTGGACTGTACCAAAAATGATTCAAAATGTCAATTGGATCGTGCCTCATGTTGAATAACCACTTTTTAAACCCTCACAGTGACCAAAATTGCCATTTTTACAGAGTTTTGCTTACTCAAAAGCTTCAATTTTGATCCGTTTTAGGCACAGAAATGACTTTAAACACACTTATTTTAGTTGACAAAGTCATAATTCACATCCAACAGTCATTTACAGTCAAAAGATTAAATGTTAAAATTTCATCCACATTGACCATATTGGGATCGTTCGACATGTCCGGAGTCATCGTTTTTCATCCGAAAATTGATTTTTTGGACTGTACCAAAAATGATTCAAAATGTCAATTGGATCGTGCCTCATGTTGAATAACCACTTTTTAAACCCTCACAGTGACCAAAATTGCCAATTTTAAAGAGTTTTGCTTACTCAAAAGCTTCAATTTTGACCCATTTCAGGCACAGAAATGACTTTAAACACACGTATTTTAGTTGACAAAGTCATAATTCACATCCAACAGTCATTTAGAGTCAAAAGATTTAATGTTAAAATTTCATCATTATAGACCATTTTGGGAACGTTCGACATGTCCGGAGTCATCGTTTTTCATCCGAAAATTGATTTTTTGGACTGTACCAAAAATGATTCAAAATGTCAATTGGATCGTGCCTCATGTTGAATAACCACTTTTTAAACCCTCACAGTGACCAAAATTGCCATTTTTACAGAGTTTTGATTACTCAAAAGCTTCAATTTTGACCCATTTCAGGCACAGAAATGACTTTAAACACACTTATTTTAGTTGACAAAGTCATAATTCACATCCAACAGTCATTTACAGTCAAAAGATTAAATGTTAAAATTTCATCCATATTGACCATTTTGGGATCGTTCGACATGTCCGGAGTCATCGTTTTTCATCCGAAAATTGATTTTTTGGACTGTACCAAAAATGATTCAAAATGTCAATTGGATCGTGCCTCATGTTGAATAACCACTTTTTAAACCCTCACAGTGACCAATATTGCCAATTTTAAAGAGTTTTGCTTACACAAAAGCTTCAATTTTGACCCATTTCAGGCACAGAAATGACTTTAAACACACTTATTTTAGTTGACAAAGGCATAATTCACATCCAACAGTCATTTACAGTCAAAAGATTAAATGTTAAAATTTCATCCATATTGACCATTTTGGGATCGTTCGACATGTCCGGAGTCATCGTTTTTCATCCGAAAATGGATTTTTTGGACTGTACCAAAAATGATTCAAAATGTCAATTGGATCGTGCCTCATGTTGAATAACCACTTTTTAAACCCTCACAGTGACCAAAATTGCCATTTTTACAGAGTTTTGATTACTCAAAAGCTTCAATTTTGACCCATTTCAGGCACAGAAATGACTTTAAACACACTTATTTTAGTTGACAAAGTCATAATTCACATCCAACAGTCATTTACAGTCAAAAGATTAAATGTTAAAATTTCATCCATATTGACCATTTTGGGATCGTTCGACATGTCCGGAGTCATCGTTTTTCATCCGAAAATTGATTTTTTGGACTGTACCAAAAATGATTCAAAATGTCAATTGGATCGTGCCTCATGTTGAATAACCACTTTTTAAACCCTCACAGTGACCAATATTGCCAATTTTAAAGAGTTTTGCTTACACAAAAGCTTCAATTTTGACCCATTTCAGGCACAGAAATGACTTTAAACACACTTATTTTAGTTGACAAAGGCATAATTCACATCCAACAGTCATTTACAGTCAAAAGATTAAATGTTAAAATTTCATCCATATTGACCATTTTGGGATCGTTCGACATGTACGGAGTCATCGTTTTTCATCCGAAAATTGATTTTTTGGACTGTACCAAAAATGATTCAAAATGTCAATTGAATCCTGCCTCATGTTGAATAACCACTTTTTAAACCCTCACAGTGACCAAAATTGCCATTTTTACAGAGTTTTGATTACTCAAAAGCTTCAATTTTGACCCATTTCAGGCACAGAAATGACTTTAAACACACTTATTTTAGTTGACAAAGTCATAATTCACATCCAACAGTCATTTACAGTCAAAAGATTAAATGTTAAAATTTCATCCATATTGACCATTTTGGGATCGTTCGACATGTCCGGAGTCATCGTTTTTCATCCGAAAATGGATTTTTTGGACTGTACCAAAAATGATTCAAAATGTCAATTGGATCGTGCCTCATGTTGAATAACCACTTTTTAAACCCTCACAGTGACCAAAATTGCCATTTTTACAGAGTTTTGCTTACTCAAAAGCTTCAATTTTGATCCGTTTTAGGCACAGAAATGACTTTAAACACACTTATTTTAGTTGACAAAGTCATAATTCACATCCAACAGTCATTTACAGTCAAAAGATTAAATGTTAAAATTTCATCCACATTGACCATTTTGGGATCGTTCGACATGTCCGGCATCATAATTTTAATCCGAAAATTGATTTTTTGGACTGTACCAAAAATGATTCAAAATGTCAATTGGATCGTGCCTCATGTTGAATAACCACTTTTTAATCCCTCACAGTGACCAAAATTGCGATTTTTACAGAGTTTTGCTTACTCAAAAGCTTCAATTTTGACCCATTTCAGGCACAGAAATGACTTTAAACACACTTATGTTAGTTGACAAAGTCATAATTCACATCCAACAGTCATTTACAGTCAAAAGATTAAATGTTAAAATTTCATCCATATTGACCATTTTGGGATCGTTCGACATGTCCGGAGTCATCGTTTTTCATGCGAAAATTGATTTTTTGGACTGTACCAAAAATGATTCAAAATGTCAATTGGATCGTGTCTCATGTTGAATAACCACTTTTTAAACCCTCAGAGTGACCAAAATTGCCATTTTTACAGAGTTTTGCTTACTCAAAAGCTTCAATTTTGATCCGTTTTAGGCACAGAAATGACTTTAAACACACTTATTTTAGTTGACAAAGTCATAATTCACATCCAACAGTCATTTACAGTCAAAAGATTAAATGTTAAAATTTCATCCATATTGACCATATTGGGATCGTTCGACATGTCCGGAGTCATCGTTTTTCATCCGAAAATTGATTTTTTGGACTGTACCAAAAATGATTCAAAATGTCAATTGGATCGTGCCTCATGTTGAATAACCACTTTTTAAACCCTCACAGTGACCAAAATTGCCAATTTTACAGAGTTTTGCTTACTCAAAAGCTTCAATTTTGATCCGTTTTAGGCACAGAAATGACTTTAAACACACTTATTTTAGTTGACAAAGTCATAATTCACATCCAACAGTCATTTACAGTCAAAAGATTAAATGTTAAAATTTCATCCATATTGACCATTTTGGGATCGTTTGACATGTCCGGAGTCATCGTTTTTCATCCGAAAATTGATTTTTTGAACTGTACCAAAAATGATTCAAAATGTCAATTGGATCGTGCCTCATGTTGAATAACCACTTTTTAAACCCTCACAGTGACCAAAATTGCCATTTTTACAGAGTTTTGCTTACTCAAAAGCTTCAATTTTGACCCATTTCAGGCACAGAAATGACTTTAAACACACTTATTTTAGTTGACAAAGTCATAATTCACATCCAACAGTCATTTACAGTCAAAAGATTAAATGTTAAAATTTCATCCATATTGACCATTTTGGGATCGTTCGACATGTCCGGAGTCATCGTTTTTCATCCGAAAATTGATTTTTTGGACTGTACCAAAAATGATTCAAAATGTCAATTGGATCGTGCCTCATGTTGAATAACCACTTTTTAAACCCTCACAGTGACCAATATTGCCAATTTTAAAGAGTTTTGCTTACACAAAAGCTTCAATTTTGACCCATTTCAGGCACAGAAATGACTTTAAACACACTTATTTTAGTTGACAAAGGCATAATTCACATCCAACAGTCATTTACAGTCAAAAGATTAAATGTTAAAATTTCATCCATATTGACCATTTTGGGATCGTTCGACATGTCCGGAGTCATCGTTTTTCATCCGAAAATGGATTTTTTGGACTGTACCAAAAATGATTCAAAATGTCAATTGGATCGTGCCTCATGTTGAATAACCACTTTTTAAACCCTCACAGTGACCAAAATTGCCATTTTTACAGAGTTTTGATTACTCAAAAGCTTCAATTTTGACCCATTTCAGGCACAGAAATGACTTTAAACACACTTATTTTAGTTGACAAAGTCATAATTCACATCCAACAGTCATTTACAGTCAAAAGATTAAATGTTAAAATTTCATCCATATTGACCATTTTGGGATCGTTCGACATGTCCGGAGTCATCGTTTTTCATCCGAAAATTGATTTTTTGGACTGTACCAAAAATGATTCAAAATGTCAATTGGATCGTGCCTCATGTTGAATAACCACTTTTTAAACCCTCACAGTGACCAATATTGCCAATTTTAAAGAGTTTTGCTTACACAAAAGCTTCAATTTTGACCCATTTCAGGCACAGAAATGACTTTAAACACACTTATTTTAGTTGACAAAGGCATAATTCACATCCAACAGTCATTTACAGTCAAAAGATTAAATGTTAAAATTTCATCCATATTGACCATTTTGGGATCGTTCGACATGTACGGAGTCATCGTTTTTCATCCGAAAATTGATTTTTTGGACTGTACCAAAAATGATTCAAAATGTCAATTGAATCCTGCCTCATGTTGAATAACCACTTTTTAAACCCTCACAGTGACCAAAATTGCCATTTTTACAGAGTTTTGATTACTCAAAAGCTTCAATTTTGACCCATTTCAGGCACAGAAATGACTTTAAACACACTTATTTTAGTTGACAAAGTCATAATTCACATCCAACAGTCATTTACAGTCAAAAGATTAAATGTTAAAATTTCATCCATATTGACCATTTTGGGATCGTTCGACATGTCCGGAGTCATCGTTTTTCATCCGAAAATGGATTTTTTGGACTGTACCAAAAATGATTCAAAATGTCAATTGGATCGTGCCTCATGTTGAATAACCACTTTTTAAACCCTCACAGTGACCAAAATTGCCATTTTTACAGAGTTTTGCTTACTCAAAAGCTTCAATTTTGATCCGTTTTAGGCACAGAAATGACTTTAAACACACTTATTTTAGTTGACAAAGTCATAATTCACATCCAACAGTCATTTACAGTCAAAAGATTAAATGTTAAAATTTCATCCACATTGACCATTTTGGGATCGTTCGACATGTCCGGCATCATAATTTTAATCCGAAAATTGATTTTTTGGACTGTACCAAAAATGATTCAAAATGTCAATTGGATCGTGCCTCATGTTGAATAACCACTTTTTAATCCCTCACAGTGACCAAAATTGCGATTTTTACAGAGTTTTGCTTACTCAAAAGCTTCAATTTTGACCCATTTCAGGCACAGAAATGACTTTAAACACACTTATGTTAGTTGACAAAGTCATAATTCACATCCAACAGTCATTTACAGTCAAAAGATTAAATGTTAAAATTTCATCCATATTGACCATTTTGGGATCGTTCGACATGTCCGGAGTCATCGTTTTTCATGCGAAAATTGATTTTTTGGACTGTACCAAAAATGATTCAAAATGTCAATTGGATCGTGTCTCATGTTGAATAACCACTTTTTAAACCCTCAGAGTGACCAAAATTGCCATTTTTACAGAGTTTTGCTTACTCAAAAGCTTCAATTTTGATCCGTTTTAGGCACAGAAATGACTTTAAACACACTTATTTTAGTTGACAAAGTCATAATTCACATCCAACAGTCATTTACAGTCAAAAGATTAAATGTTAAAATTTCATCCATATTGACCATATTGGGATCGTTCGACATGTCCGGAGTCATCGTTTTTCATCCGAAAATTGATTTTTTGGACTGTACCAAAAATGATTCAAAATGTCAATTGGATCGTGCCTCATGTTGAATAACCACTTTTTAAACCCTCACAGTGACCAAAATTGCCAATTTTAAAGAGTTTTGCTTACTCAAAAGCTTCAATTTTGACCCATTTCAGGCACAGAAATGACTTTAAACACACGTATTTTAGTTGACAAAGTCATAATTCACATCCAACAGTCATTTAGAGTCAAAAGATTTAATGTTAAAATTTCATCATTATAGACCATTTTGGGAACGTTCGACATGTCCGGAGTCATCGTTTTTCATCCGAAAATTGATTTTTTGGACTGTACCAAAAATGATTCAAAATGTCAATTGGATCGTGCCTCATGTTGAATAACCACTTTTTAAACCCTCACAGTGACCAAAATTGCCATTTTTACAGAGTTTTGATTACTCAAAAGCTTCAATTTTGACCCATTTCAGGCACAGAAATGACTTTAAACACACTTATTTTAGTTGACAAAGTCATAATTCACATCCAACAGTCATTTACAGTCAAAAGATTAAATGTTAAAATTTCATCCATATTGACCATTTTGGGATCGTTCGACATGTCCGGAGTCATCGTTTTTCATCCGAAAATTGATTTTTTGGACTGTACCAAAAATGATTCAAAATGTCAATTGGATCGTGCCTCATGTTGAATAACCACTTTTTAAACCCTCACAGTGACCAATATTGCCAATTTTAAAGAGTTTTGCTTACACAAAAGCTTCAATTTTGACCCATTTCAGGCACAGAAATGACTTTAAACACACTTATTTTAGTTGACAAAGGCATAATTCACATCCAACAGTCATTTACAGTCAAAAGATTAAATGTTAAAATTTCATCCATATTGACCATTTTGGGATCGTTCGACATGTACGGAGTCATCGTTTTTCATCCGAAAATTGATTTTTTGGACTGTACCAAAAATGATTCAAAATGTCAATTGAATCCTGCCTCATGTTGAATAACCACTTTTTAAACCCTCACAGTGACCAAAATTGCCAATTTTACAGAGTTTTGCTTACTCAAAAGCCTCAATTTTGACCCATTTCAGGCACAGAAATGACTTTAAACACACTTATTTTAGTTGACAAAGTCATAATTCACATCCAACAGTCCTTTAGAGTCAAAAGATTAAATGTTAAAATTTCATCATTATAGACCATTTTGGGAACGCTCGACAGGTCCGGAGTCATCGTTTTTCGTCTGAAAATTGATTTTTTGGACTGTACCAAAAATGATTCAAAATGTCAATTGGATCGTGCCTCATGCTGAATAACCACTTTTTAAACCCTCAGAGTGACCAAAATTGCCATATTTACGGAGTTTTGCTTACTCAAAAGCTTCAATTTTGATCCGTTTTAGGCACAGAAATGACTTTAAACACACTTTTTTTAGTTGACAAAGTCATAATTCACATCCAACAGTCATATACAGTCAAAAGATTAAATGTTAAAATTTCATCCATATTGACCATTTTGGGATCGTTCGACATGTCCGGAGTCATCGTTTTTCATCCGAAAATTGATTTTTTGGACTGTACCAAAAATGATTCAAAATGTCAATTGGATCGTGCCTCATGTTGAATAACCACTTTTTAAACCCTCAGAGTGACCAAAATTGCCATATTTACGGAGTTTTGCTTACTCAAAAGCTTCAATTTTGACCCATTTCAGGCACAGAAATGACTTTAAACACACGTATTTTAGTTGACAAAGTCATAATTCACATCCAACAGTCATTTAGAGTCAAAAGATTTAATGTTAAAATTTCATCATTATAGACCATTTTGGGAACGTTCGACATGTCCGGAGTCATCGTTTTTCATCCGAAAATTGATTTTTTGGACTGTACCAAAAATGATTCAAAATGTCAATTGGATCGTGCCTCATGTTGAATAACCACTTTTTAAACCCTCACAGTGACCAAAATTGCCATTTTTACAGAGTTTTGATCACTCAAAAGCTTCAATTTTGACCCATTTCAGGCACAGAAATGACTTTAAACACACTTATTTTAGTTGACAAAGTCATAATTCACATCCAACAGTCATTTACAGTCAAAAGATTAAATGTTAAAATTTCATCCATATTGACCATTTTGGGATCGTTCGACATGTCCGGAGTCATCGTTTTTCATCCGAAAATTGATTTTTTGGACTGTACCAAAAATGATTCAAAATGTCAATTGGATCGTGCCTCATGTTGAATAACCACTTTTTAAACCCTCACAGTGACCAAAATTGCCATTTTTACAGAGTTTTGATTACTCAAAAGCTTCAATTTTGACCCATTTCAGGCACAGAAATGACTTTAAACACACTTATTTTAGTTGACAAAGTCATAATTCACATCCAACAGTCATTTACAGTCAAAAGATTAAATGTTAAAATTTCATCCATATTGACCATTTTGGGATCGTTCGACATGTCCGGAGTCATCGTTTTTCATCCGAAAATTGATTTTTTGGACTGTACCAAAAATGATTCAAAATGTCAATTGGATCGTGCCTCATGTTGAATAACCACTTTTTAAACCCTCACAGTGACCAATATTGCCAATTTTAAAGAGTTTTGCTTACACAAAAGCTTCAATTTTGACCCATTTCAGGCACAGAAATGACTTTAAACACACTTATTTTAGTTGACAAAGGCATAATTCACATCCAACAGTCATTTACAGTCAAAAGATTAAATGTTAAAATTTCATCCATATTGACCATTTTGGGATCGTTCGACATGTACGGAGTCATCGTTTTTCATCCGAAAATTGATTTTTTGGACTGTACCAAAAATGATTCAAAATGTCAATTGAATCGTGCCTCATGTTGAATAACCACTTTTTAAACCCTCACAGTGACCAAAATTGCCAATTTTACAGAGTTTTGCTTACTCAAAAGCCTCAATTTTGACCCATTTCAGGCACAGAAATGACTTTAAACACACTTATTTTAGTTGACAAAGTCATAATTCACATCCAACAGTCCTTTAGAGTCAAAAGATTAAATGTTAAAATTTCATCATTATAGACCATTTTGGGAACGTTCGACAGGTCCGGAGTCATCGTTTTTCGTCTGAAAATTGATTTTTTGGACTGTACCAAAAATGATTCAAAATGTCAATTGGATCGTGCCTCATGCTGAATAACCACTTTTTAAACCCTCAGAGTGACCAAAATTGCCATATTTACAGAGTTTTGCTTACTCAAAAGCTTCAATTTTGATCCGTTTTAGGCACAGAAATGACTTTAAACACACTTATTTTAGTTGACAAAGTCATTATTCACATCCAACAGTCATTTAGAGTCAAAAGATTAAATGTTAAAATTTCATCCATATTGACCATTTTGGGATCGTTCGACATGTCCGGAGTCATCGTTTTTCATCCGAAAATTGATTTTTTGGACTGTACCAAAAATGATTCAAAATGTCAATTGGATCGTGCCTCATGTTGAATAACCACTTTTTAAACCCTCACAGTGACCAAAATTGCCATTTTTACAGAGTTTTGCTTACTCAAAAGCTTCAATTTTGATCCGTTTTAGGCACAGAAATGACTTTAAACACACTTATTTTAGTTGACAAAGTCATAATTCACATCCCACAGTCATTTACAGTCAAAAGATTAAATGTTAAAATTTCATCCACATTGACCATTTTGGGATCGTTCGACATGTCCGGAGTCATCGTTTTTCATCCGAAAATTGATTTTTTGGACTGTACCAAAAATTATTCAAAATGTCAATTGGATCGTGCCTCATGTTGAATAACCACTTTTTAAACCCTCACAGTGACCAAAATTGCCAATTTTACAGAGTTTTGCTTACTCAAAAGCTTCAATTTTGACCCGTTTCAGGCACAGAAATGACTTTAAACACACTTATTTTAGTTGACAAAGTCATTATTCACATCCAACAGTCATTTAGAGTCAAAAGATTAAATGTTAAAATTTCATCCATATTGACCATTTTGGGATCGTTCGACATGTCCGGAGTCATCGTTTTTCATCCGAAAATTGATTTTTTGGACTGTACCAAAAATGATTCAAAATGTCAATTGGATCGTGCCTCATGTTGAATAACCACTTTTTAAACCCTCACAGTGACCAAAATTGCCATTTTTACAGAGTTTTGATTACTCAAAAGCTTCAATTTTGACCCATTTCAGGCACAGAAATGACTTTAAACACACTTATTTTAGTTGACAAAGTCATAATTCACATCCAACAGTCATTTAGAGTCAAAAGATTAAATGTTAAAATGTCATCATTATAGACCATTTTGGGAACGTTCGACAGGTCCGGAGTCATCGTTTTTAGTTTGAAAATTGATTTTTTGGACTGTACCAAAAATGATTCAAAATGTCAATTGGATCGTGCCTCATGTTGAATAACCACTTTTTAAACCCTCACAGTGACCAAAATTGCCATTTTTACAGAGTTTTGCTTACTCAAAAGCTTCAATTTTGACCCGTTTCAGGCACAGAAATGACTTTAAACACACTTATTTTAGTTGACAAAGTCATTATTCACATCCAACAGTCATTTAGAGTCAAAAGATTAAATGTTAAAATTTCATCCATATTGACCATTTTGGGATCGTTCGACATGTCCGGAGTCATCGTTTTTCATCCGAAAATTGATTTTTTGGACTGTACCAAAAATGATTCAAAATGTCAATTGGATCGTGCCTCATGTTGAATAACCACTTTTTAAACCCTCACAGTGACCAAAATTGCCATTTTTACAGAGTTTTGCTTACTCAAAAGCTTCAATTTTGACCCATTTCAGGCACAGAAATGACTTTAAACACACTTATTTTAGTTGACAAAGTCATAATTCACATCCAACAGTCATTTACAGTCAAAAGATTAAATGTTAAAATGTCATCATTATAGACCATTTTGGGAACGTTCGACAGGTCCGGAGTCATCGTTTTTCGTCTGAAAATTGATTTTTTGGACTGTACCAAAAATGATTCAAAATGTCAATTGGATCGTGCCTCATGTTGAATAACCACTTTTTAAACCCTCAGAGTGACCAAAATTGCCATTTTTACAGTTTTGCTTACTCAAAAGTTTCAATTTTGATCCGTTTTAGGCACAGAAATGACTTTAAACACACTTATTTTAGTTGACAAAGTCATAATTCACATCCAACAGTCATTTACAGTCAAAAGATTAAATGTTAAAATTTCATCCATATTGACCATTTTGGGATCGTTCCACATGTCCGGAGTCATCGTTTTTCATCCGAAAATTGATTTTTTGGACTGTACCAAAAATGATTCAAAATGTCAATTGGATCGTGCCTCATGTTGAATAACCACTTTTTAAACCCCCACAGTGACCAAAATTGCCAATTTTACAGAGTTTTGCTTTCTCAAAAGCTTCAATTTTGACCCGTTTCAGGCACAGAAATGACTTTAAACACACTTTTTTTAGTTGACAAAGTCATTATTCACATCCAACAGTCATTTAGAGTCAAAAGATTAAATGTTAAAATTTCATCCATATTGACCATTTTGGGATCGTTCGACATGTCCGGAGTCATCGTTTTTCATGCGAAAATTGATTTTTTGGACTGTACCAAAAATGATTCAAAATGTCAATTGGATCGTGCCTCATGTTGAATAACCACTTTTTAAACCCTCACAGTGACCAAAATTGCCAATTTTACAGAGTTTTGCTTACTCAAAAGCTTCAATTTTGACCCATTTCAGGCACAGAAATGACTTTAAACACACTTATTTTAGTTGACAAAGTCATAATTCACATCCAACAGTCATTTAGAGTCAAAAGATTAAATGTTAAAATTTCATCATTATAGACCATTTTGGGAACGTTCGACAGGTCCGGAGTCATCGTTTTTCGTCTGAAAATTGATTTTTTGGACTGTACCAAAAATGATTCAAAATGTCAATTGGATCGTGCCTCATGTTGAATAACCACTTTTTAAACCCTCAGAGTGACCAAAATTGCCATTTTTACAGAGTTTTGCTTACTCAAAAGCTTCAATTTTGATCCGTTTTAGGCACAGAAATGACTTTAAACACACTTATTTTAGTTGACAAAGTCATAATTCACATCCAACAGTCATTTACAGTCAAAAGATTAAATGTTAAAATTTCATCCATATTGAACATTTTGGGATCGTTCGACATGTCCGGAGTCATCGTTTTTCATCCGAAAATTGATTTTTTGGACTGCACCAAAAATGATTCAAAATGTCAATTGGATCGTGCCTCATGTTGAATAACCACTTTTTAAACCCTCACAGTGACCAAAATTGCCAATTTTACAGAGTTTTGCTTACTCAAAAGCTTCAATTTTGACCCGTTTCAGGCACAGAAATGACTTTAAACACACTTATTTTAGTTGACAAAGGCATAATTCACATCCAACAGTCATTTACAGTCAAAAGATTAAATGTTAAAATTTCATCCATATTGACCATTTTGGGATCGTTCGACATGTACGGAGTCATCGTTTTTCATCCGAAAATTGATTTTTTGGACTGTACCAAAAATGATTCAAAATGTCAATTGAATCGTGCCTCATGTTGAATAACCACTTTTTAAACCCTCACAGTGACCAAAATTGCCAATTTTACAGAGTTTTGCTTACTCAAAAGCCTCAATTTTGACCCATTTCAGGCACAGAAATGACTTTAAACACACTTATTTTAGTTGACAAAGTCATAATTCACATCCAACAGTCCTTTAGAGTCAAAAGATTAAATGTTAAAATTTCATCATTATAGACCATTTTGGGAACGTTCGACAGGTCCGGAGTCATCGTTTTTCGTCTGAAAATTGATTTTTTGGACTGTACCAAAAATGATTCAAAATGTCAATTGGATCGTGCCTCATGCTGAATAACCACTTTTTAAACCCTCAGAGTGACCAAAATTGCCATATTTACAGAGTTTTGCTTACTCAAAAGCTTCAATTTTGATCCGTTTTAGGCACAGAAATGACTTTAAACACACTTATTTTAGTTGACAAAGTCATTATTCACATCCAACAGTCATTTAGAGTCAAAAGATTAAATGTTAAAATTTCATCCATATTGACCATTTTGGGATCGTTCGACATGTCCGGAGTCATCGTTTTTCATCCGAAAATTGATTTTTTGGACTGTACCAAAAATGATTCAAAATGTCAATTGGATCGTGCCTCATGTTGAATAACCACTTTTTAAACCCTCACAGTGACCAAAATTGCCATTTTTACAGAGTTTTGCTTACTCAAAAGCTTCAATTTTGATCCGTTTTAGGCACAGAAATGACTTTAAACACACTTATTTTAGTTGACAAAGTCATAATTCACATCCCACAGTCATTTACAGTCAAAAGATTAAATGTTAAAATTTCATCCACATTGACCATTTTGGGATCGTTCGACATGTCCGGAGTCATCGTTTTTCATCCGAAAATTGATTTTTTGGACTGTACCAAAAATTATTCAAAATGTCAATTGGATCGTGCCTCATGTTGAATAACCACTTTTTAAACCCTCACAGTGACCAAAATTGCCAATTTTACAGAGTTTTGCTTACTCAAAAGCTTCAATTTTGACCCGTTTCAGGCACAGAAATGACTTTAAACACACTTATTTTAGTTGACAAAGTCATTATTCACATCCAACAGTCATTTAGAGTCAAAAGATTAAATGTTAAAATTTCATCCATATTGACCATTTTGGGATCGTTCGACATGTCCGGAGTCATCGTTTTTCATCCGAAAATTGATTTTTTGGACTGTACCAAAAATGATTCAAAATGTCAATTGGATCGTGCCTCATGTTGAATAACCACTTTTTAAACCCTCACAGTGACCAAAATTGCCATTTTTACAGAGTTTTGATTACTCAAAAGCTTCAATTTTGACCCATTTCAGGCACAGAAATGACTTTAAACACACTTATTTTAGTTGACAAAGTCATAATTCACATCCAACAGTCATTTAGAGTCAAAAGATTAAATGTTAAAATGTCATCATTATAGACCATTTTGGGAACGTTCGACAGGTCCGGAGTCATCGTTTTTCGTTTGAAAATTGATTTTTTGGACTGTACCAAAAATGATTCAAAATGTCAATTGGATCGTGCCTCATGTTGAATAACCACTTTTTAAACCCTCACAGTGACCAAAATTGCCATTTTTACAGAGTTTTGCTTACTCAAAAGCTTCAATTTTGACCCGTTTCAGGCACAGAAATGACTTTAAACACACTTATTTTAGTTGACAAAGTCATTATTCACATCCAACAGTCATTTAGAGTCAAAAGATTAAATGTTAAAATTTCATCCATATTGACCATTTTGGGATCGTTCGACATGTCCGGAGTCATCGTTTTTCATCCGAAAATTGATTTTTTGGACTGTACCAAAAATGATTCAAAATGTCAATTGGATCGTGCCTCATGTTGAATAACCACTTTTTAAACCCTCACAGTGACCAAAATTGCCATTTTTACAGAGTTTTGCTTACTCAAAAGCTTCAATTTTGACCCATTTCAGGCACAGAAATGACTTTAAACACACTTATTTTAGTTGACAAAGTCATAATTCACATCCAACAGTCATTTACAGTCAAAAGATTAAATGTTAAAATGTCATCATTATAGACCATTTTGGGAACGTTCGACAGGTCCGGAGTCATCGTTTTTCGTCTGAAAATTGATTTTTTGGACTGTACCAAAAATGATTCAAAATGTCAATTGGATCGTGCCTCATGTTGAATAACCACTTTTTAAACCCTCAGAGTGACCAAAATTGCCATTTTTACAGTTTTGCTTACTCAAAAGTTTCAATTTTGATCCGTTTTAGGCACAGAAATGACTTTAAACACACTTATTTTAGTTGACAAAGTCATAATTCACATCCAACAGTCATTTACAGTCAAAAGATTAAATGTTAAAATTTCATCCATATTGACCATTTTGGGATCGTTCCACATGTCCGGAGTCATCGTTTTTCATCCGAAAATTGATTTTTTGGACTGTACCAAAAATGATTCAAAATGTCAATTGGATCGTGCCTCATGTTGAATAACCACTTTTTAAACCCCCACAGTGACCAAAATTGCCAATTTTACAGAGTTTTGCTTTCTCAAAAGCTTCAATTTTGACCCGTTTCAGGCACAGAAATGACTTTAAACACACTTTTTTTAGTTGACAAAGTCATTATTCACATCCAACAGTCATTTAGAGTCAAAAGATTAAATGTTAAAATTTCATCCATATTGACCATTTTGGGATCGTTCGACATGTCCGGAGTCATCGTTTTTCATGCGAAAATTGATTTTTTGGACTGTACCAAAAATGATTCAAAATGTCAATTGGATCGTGCCTCATGTTGAATAACCACTTTTTAAACCCTCACAGTGACCAAAATTGCCAATTTTACAGAGTTTTGCTTACTCAAAAGCTTCAATTTTGACCCATTTCAGGCACAGAAATGACTTTAAACACACTTATTTTAGTTGACAAAGTCATAATTCACATCCAACAGTCATTTAGAGTCAAAAGATTAAATGTTAAAATTTCATCATTATAGACCATTTTGGGAACGTTCGACAGGTCCGGAGTCATCGTTTTTCGTCTGAAAATTGATTTTTTGGACTGTACCAAAAATGATTCAAAATGTCAATTGGATCGTGCCTCATGTTGAATAACCACTTTTTAAACCCTCAGAGTGACCAAAATTGCCATTTTTACAGAGTTTTGCTTACTCAAAAGCTTCAATTTTGATCCGTTTTAGGCACAGAAATGACTTTAAACACACTTATTTTAGTTGACAAAGTCATAATTCACATCCAACAGTCATTTACAGTCAAAAGATTAAATGTTAAAATTTCATCCATATTGAACATTTTGGGATCGTTCGACATGTCCGGAGTCATCGTTTTTCATCCGAAAATTGATTTTTTGGACTGCACCAAAAATGATTCAAAATGTCAATTGGATCGTGCCTCATGTTGAATAACCACTTTTTAAACCCTCACAGTGACCAAAATTGCCAATTTTACAGAGTTTTGCTTACTCAAAAGCTTCAATTTTGACCCGTTTCAGGCACAGAAATGACTTTAAACACACTTATTTTAGTTGACAAAGTCATAATTCACATCCAACAGTCATTTACAGTCAAAAGATTAAATGTTAAAATTTCATCCATATTGACCATTTTGGGATCGTTCAACATGTCCGGAGTCATCGTTTTTCATCCGAAAATTGATTTTTTGGACTGTACCAAAAATGATTCAAAATGTCAATTGGATCGTGCCTCATGTTGAATAACCACTTTTTAAACCCTCACAGTGACCAAAACTGCCAATTTTACAGAGTTTTGCTTACTCAAAAGCTTCAATTTTGACCCGTTTCAGGCACAGAAATGACTTTAAACACACTTATTTTAGTTGACAAAGTCAGAATTCACATCCAACAGTCATTTACAGTCAAAAGATTAAATGTTAAAATTTCATCCATATTGACCATTTTGGGATCGTTCGACATGTCCGGAGTCATCGTTTTTCATCCGAAAATTGATTTTTTGGACTGTACCAAAAATGATTCAAAATGTCAATTGGATCGTGCCTCATGTTGAATAACCACTTTTTAAACCCTCACAGTGACCAAAATTGCCAATTTTAAAGAGTTTTGCTTACTCAAAAGCTTCAATTTTGACCCATTTCAGGCACAGAAATGACTTTAAACACACTTATTTTAGTTGACAAAGTCATAATTCACATCCAACAGTCATTTAGAGTGAAAAGATTTAATGTTAAAATTTCATCATTATAGACCATTTTGGGAACGTTCGACAGGTCCGGAGTCATCGTTTTTCATCCGAAAATTGATTTTTTGGACTGTACCAAAAATGATTCAAAATGTCAATTGGATCGTGCCTCATGTTGAATAACCACTTTTTAAACCCTCACAGTGACCAAAATTGCAATTTTTACAGAGTTTTGATTACTCAAAAGCTTCAATTTTGACCCATTTCAGGCACAGAAATGACTTTAAACACACTTATTTTAGTTGACAAAGTCATAATTCACATCCAACAGTCATTTACAGTCAAAAGATTAAATGTTAAAATTTCATCCATATTGACCATTTTTGGATTGTTCGACATGTCCGGAGTCATCGTTTTTCATCCGAAAATAGATTTTTTGGACTGTACCAAAAATGATTCAAAATGTCAATTGGATCGTGCCTCATGTTGAATAACCACTTTTTAAACCCTCACAGTGACCAAAATTGCCATTTTTACAGAGTTTTGATTACTCAAAAGCTTCAATTTTGACCCATTTCAGGCACAGAAATGACTTTAAACACACTTATTTTAGTTGACAAAGTCATAATTCACATCCAACAGTCATTTACAGTCAAAAGATTAAATGTTAAAATTTCATCCATATTGACCATTTTGGGATCGTTCGACATGTCCGGGGTCATCGTTTTTCATCCGAAAATTGATTTTTTGGACTGTACCAAAAATGATTCAAAATGTCAATTGGATCGTGCCTCATGTTGAATAACCACTTTTTAAACCCTCAGAGTGACCAAAATTGCCATTTTTACAGAGTTTTGCTTACTCAAAAGCTTCAATTTTGATCCGTTTTAGGCACAGAAATGACTTTAAACACACTTATTTTAGTTGACAAAGTCATAATTCACATCCAACAGTCATTTACAGTCAAAAGATTAAATGTTAAAATTTCATCCATATTGACCATTTTGGGATCGTTCGACATGTCCGGAGTCATCGTTTTTCATCCGAAAATTGATTTTTTGGACTGTACCAAAAATGATTCAAAATGTCAATTGGATCGTGCCTCATGTTGAATAACCACTTTGTAAACCCTCACAGTGACCAAAATTGCCAATTTTAAAGAGTTTTGATTACTCAAAAGCTTCAATTTTGACCCATTTCAGGCACAGAAATGACTTTAAACACACTTATTTTAGTTGACAAAGTCATAATTCACATCCAACAGTCATTTAGAGTCAAAAGATTTAATGTTAAAATTTCATCATTATAGACCATTTTGGGAACGTTCGACATGTCCGGAGTCATCGTTTTTCATCCGAAAATTGATTTTTTGGACTGTACCAAAAATGATTCAAAATATCAATTGGATCGTGCCTCATGTTGAATAACCACTTTTTAAACCCTCACAGTGACCAAAATTGCCATTTTTACAGAGTTTTGATTACTCAAAAGCTTCAATTTTGACCCGTTTCAGGCACAGAAATGACTTTAAACACACTTATTTTAGTTGACAAAGTCATAATTCACATCCAACAGTCATTTACAGTCAAAAGATTAAATGTTAAAATTTCATCCATATAGACCATTTTGGGATCGTTCGACATGTCCGGAGTCATCGTTTTTCATCCGAAAATTGATTTTTTGGACTGTACCAAAAATGATTCAAAATGTCAATTGGATCGTGCCTCATGTTGAATAACCACTTTTTAAACCCTCACAGTGACCAATATTGCCAATTTTAAAGAGTTTTGCTTACACAAAAGCTTCAATTTTGACCCATTTCAGGCACAGAAATGACTTTAAACACACTTATTTTAGTTGACAAAGGCATAATTCACATCCAACAGTCATTTACAGTCAAAAGATTAAATGTTAAAATTTCATCCATATTGACCATTTTGGGATCGTTCGACATGTACGGAGTCATCGTTTTTCATCCGAAAATTGATTTTTTGGACTGTACCAAAAATGATTCAAAATGTCAATTGGATCGTGCCTCATGTTGAATAACCACTTTTTAAACCCTCACAGTGACCAAAATTGCCATTTTTACAGAGTTTTGATTACTCAAAAGCTTCAATTTTGACCCATTTCAGGCACAGAAATGACTTTAAACACACTTATTTTAGTTGACAAAGTCATAATTCACATCCAACAGTCATTTAGAGTCAAAAGATTAAATGTTAAAATGTCATCATTATAGACCATTTTGGGAACGTTCGACAGGTCCGGAGTCATCGTTTTTCGTCTGAAAATTGATTTTTTGGACTGTACCAAAAATGATTCAAAATGTCAATTGGATCGTGCCTCATGTTGAATAACCACTTTTTAAACCCTCACAGTGACCAAAATTGCCATTTTTACAGAGTTTTGCTTGCTCAAAAGCTTCAATTTTGACCCGTTTCAGGCACAGAAATGACTTTAAACACACTTATTTTAGTTGACAAAGTCATTATTCACATCCATCAGTCATTTAGAGTCAAAAGATTAAATGTTAAAATTTCATCCATATTGACCATTTTGGGATCGTTCGACATGTCCGGAGTCATCGTTTTTCATCCGAAAATTGATTTTTTGGACTGTACCAAAAATGATTCAAAATGTCAATTGGATCGTGCCTCATGTTGAATAACCACTTTTTAAACCCTCACAGTGACCAAAATTGCCATTTTTACAGAGTTTTGATTACTCAAAAGCTTCAATTTTGACCCATTTCAGGCACAGAAATGACTTCAAACACACTTATTTTAGTTGACAAAGTCATAATTCACATCCAACAGTCATTTACAGTCAAAAGATTAAATGTTAAAATTTCATCCATATTGACCATTTTGGGATCGTTCGACATGTCCGGAGTCATCGTTTTTCATCCGAAAATTGATTTTTTGGACTGTACCAAAAATGATTCAAAATGTCAATTGGATCGTGCCTCATGTTGAATAACCACTTTTTAAACCCTCACAGTGACCAAAATTGCCAATTTTACAGAGTTTTGCTTACTCAAAAGCTTCAATTTTGACCCATTTCAGGCACAGAAATGACTTTAAACACACTTATTTTAGTTGACAAAGTCATAATTCACATCCAACAGTCATTTACAGTCAAAAGATTAAATGTTAAAATGTCATCATTATAGACCATTTTGGGAACGTTCGACAGGTCCGGAGTCATCGTTTTTCGTCTGAAAATTGATTTTTTGGACTGTACCAAAAATGATTCAAAATGTCAATTGGATCGTACCTCATGTTGAATAACCACTTTTTAAACCCTCAGAGTGACCAAAATTGCCATTTTTACAGTTTTGCTTACTCAAAAGCTTCAATTTTGATCCGTTTTAGGCACAGAAATGACTTTAAACACACTTATTTTAGTTGACAAAGTCATAATTCACATCCAACAGTCATTTACAGTCAAAAGATTAAATGTTAAAATTTCATCCGTATTGACCATTTTGGGATCGTTCCACATGTCCGGAGTCATCGTTTTTCATCTGAAAATTGATTTTTTGGACTGTACCAAAAATGATTCAAAATGTCAATTGGATCGTGCCTCATGTTGAATAACCACTTTTTAAACCCCCACAGTGACCAAAATTGCCAATTTTACAGAGTTTTGCTTTCTCAAAAGCTTCAATTTTGACCCGTTTTAGGCACAGAAATGACTTTAAACACACTTATTTTAGTTGACAAAGTCATTATTCACATCCAACAGTCATTTAGAGTCAAAAGATTAAATGTTAAATTTCATCCATATTGACCATTTTGGGATCGTTCGACATGTCCGGAGTCATCGTTTTTCATCCGAAAATTGATTTTTTGGACTGTACCAAAAATGATTCAAAATGTCAATTGGATCGTGCCTCATGTTGAATAACCACTTTTTAAACCCTCACAGTGACCAAAATTGCCAATTTTACAGAGTTTTGCTTACTCAAAAGCTTCAATTTTGACCCATTTCGGCACAGAAATGACTTTAAACACACTTATTTTAGTTGACAAAGTCATAATTCACATCCAACAGTCATTTAGAGTCAAAAGATTAAATGCTAAAATTTCATCATTATAGACCATTTTGGGAACGTTCGACAGGTCCGGAGTCATCGTTTTTCGTCTGAAAATTGATTTTTTGGACTGTACCAAAAATGATTCAAAATGTCAATTGGATCGTGCCTCATGTTGAATAACCACTTTTTAAACCCTCACAGTGACCAAAATTGCCATTTTTACAGAGTTTTGATTACTCAAAAGCTTCAATTTTGACCCATTTCAGGCACAGAAATGACTTTAAACACACTTATTTTAGTTGACAAAGTCATAATTCACATCCAACAGTCATTTACAGTCAAAAGATTAAATGTTAAAATTTCTCCATATTGACCATTTTGGGATCGTTCGACATGTCCGGAGTCATAGATTTTCATCCGAAAATTGATTTTTTGGACTGTACCAAAAATGATTCAAAATGTCAATTGGATCGTGCCTCATGTTGAATAACCACTATTTAAACCCTCACAGTGACCAAAATTGCCATTTTTACAGAGTTTTGCTTACTCAAAAGCTTCAATTTTGACCCATTTCAGGCACAGAAATGACTTTAAACACACTTATTTTAGTTGACAAAGTCATAATTCACATCCAACAGTCATTTACAGTAAAAAGATTAAATGTTAAAATTTCATCCATATTGACCATTTTGGGATCGTTCGACATGTCCGGAGTCATCGTTTTTCATCCGAAAATTGATTTTTTGGACTGTACCAAAAATGATTCAAAATGTCAATTGGATCGTGCCTCATGTTGAATAACCACTTTTTAAACCCTCAGAGTGACCAAAATTGCCATATTTACAGAGTTTTGCTTACTCAAAAGCTTCAATTTTGATCCGTTTTAGGCACAGAAATGACTTTAAACACACTTTTTTTAGTTGACAAAGTCATAATTACATCCAACAGTCATTTACAGTCAAAAGATTAAATGTTAAAATTTCATCCATATTGACCATTTTGGGATCGTTCGACATGTCCGGAGTCATCGTTTTTCATCCGAAAATTGATTTTTTGGACTGTACCAAAAATGATTCAAAATGTCAATTGGATCGTGCCTCATGTTGAATAACCTCTTTTTAAACCCTCACAGTGACCAAAATTGCCATTTTTACAGAGTTTTGATTACTCAAAAGCTTCAATTTTTACCCCTTTGAGGCACAGAAATGACTTTAAACACACTTATTTTAGTTGACAAAGTCATAATTCACATCCAACAGTCATTTACAGTCAAAAGATTAAATGTTAAAATTTCATCCATATTGACCATTTTGGGATCGTTCGACATGTCCGGAGTCATCGTTTTTCATCCGAAAATTGATTTTTTGAACTGTACCAAAAATGATTCAAAATGTCAATTGGATCGTGCCTCATGTTGAATAACCACTTTTTAAACCCTCACAGTGACCAAAATTGCCAATTTTACAGAGTTTTGCTTACTCAAAAGCTTCAATTTTGATCCGTTTTAGGCACAGAAATGACTTTAAACACACTTATTTTAGTTGACAAAGTCATAATTCACATCCAACAGTCATTTACAGTCAAAAGATTAAATGTTAAAATTTCATCCATATTGACCATTTTGGGATCGTTCGACATGTCCGGAGTCATCGTTTTTCATCCGAAAATTGATTTTTTGGACTGTACCAAAAATGATTCAAAATCTCAATTGGATCGTGCCTCATGTTGAATAACCACTTTTTAAACCCTCACAGTGACCAAAATTGCCAATTTTACAGAGTTTTGCTTACGCAAAAGCTTCAATTTTGATCCGTTTTAGGCACAGAAATGACTTTAAACACACTTATTTTAGTTGACAAAGTCATAATTCACATCCAACAGTCATTTACAGTCAAAAGATTAAATGTTAAAATTTCTTCCATATTGACCATTTTGGGATCGTTCGACATGTCCGGAGTCATCGTTTTTCATCCGAAAATTGATTTTTTGGACTGTACCAAAAATGATTCAAAATGTCAATTGGATCGTGCCTCATGTTGAATAACCACTTTTTAAACCCTCACAGTGACCAAAATTGCCATTTTTACAGAGTTTTGCTTACTCAAAAGCTTCAATTTTGACCCATTTCAGGCACAGAAATGACTTTAAACACACTTATTTTAGTTGACAAAGTCATAATTCACATCCAACAGTCATTTACAGTCAAAAGATTAAATGTTAAAATTTCATCCATATTGACCATTTTGGGATCGTTCGACATGTCCGGAGTCATCGTTTTTCATCCGAAAATTGATTTTTTGGACTGTACCAAAAATGATTCAAAATGTCAATTGGATCGTGCCTCATGTTGAATAACCACTTTTTAAACCCTCACAGTGACCAAAATTGCCATTTTTACAGAGTTTTGCTTACTCAAAAGCTTCAATTTTGACCCATTTCAGGCACAGAAATGACTTTAAACACACTTATTTTAGTTGACAAAGTCATAATTCACATCCAACAGTCATTTACAGTCAAAAGATTAAATGTTAAAATTTCATCCATATTGACCATTTTGGGATCGTTCGACATGTCCGGAGTCATCGTTTTTCATCCGAAAATTGATTTTTTGGACTGTATCAAAAATGATTCAAAATGTCAATTGGATCGTGCCTCATGTTGAATAACCACTTTTTAAACCCTCACAGTGACCAAAATTGCCAATTTTACAGAGTTTTGCTTACTCAAAAGCTTCAATTTTGACCCATTTCAGGCACAGAAATGACTTTAAACACACTTATTTTAGTTGACAAAGTCATAATTCACATCCAACAGTCATTTACAGTCAAAAGATTAAATGTTAAAATTTCATCCATATTGACCATTTTGGGATCGTTCGACATGTCCGGAGTCATCGTTTTTCGTCTGAAAATTGATTTTTTGGACTGTACCAAAAATGATTCAAAATGTCAATTGGATCGTGCCTCATGTTGAATAACCACTTTTTAAACCCTCAGAGTGACCAAAATTGCCATTTTTACAGAGTTTTGCTTACTCAAAAGCTTCAATTTTGATCCGTTTTAGGCACAGAAATGACTTTAAACACACTTATTTTAGTTGACAAAGTCATAATTCACATCCAACAGTCATTTACAGTCAAAAGATTAAATGTTAAAATTTCATCCATATTGACCATTTTGGGATCGTTCGACATGTCCGGAGTCATCGTTTTTCATCCGAAAATTGATTTTTTGGACTGTACCAAAAATGATTCAAAATGTCAATTGGATCGTGCCTCATGTTGAATAACAACTTTTTAAACCCTCACAGTGACCAAAATTGCTAATTTTACAGAGTTTTGCTTACTCAAAAGCTTCAATTTTGACCCGTTTCAGGCACAGAAATGACTTTAAACACACTTATTTTAGTTGACAAAGTCATTATTCACATCCAACAGTCATTTAGATTCAAAGGTTTAAATGTTAAAATTTCATCCATATTGACCATTTTGGGATCGTTCGACATGTCCGGAGTCATTGTTTTTCATCCGAAAATTGATTTTTGGACTGTACCAAAAATGATTCAAAATGTCAATTGGATCGTGCCTCATGTTGAATAACCACTTTTTAAACCCTCACAGTGACCAAAATTGCCATTTTTACAGAGTTTTGCTTACTCAAAAGCTTCAATTTTGACCCATTTCAGGCACAGAAATGACTTTAAACACACTTATTTTAGTTGACAAAGTCATAATTCACATCCAACAGTCATTTACAGTCAAAAGATTAAATGTTAAAATTTCATCCATATTGACCATTTTGGGATCGTTCGACATGTCCGGAGTCATCGTTTTTCATCCGAAAATTGATTTTTTGGACTGTACCAAAAATGATTCAAAATGTCAATTGGATCGTGCCTCATGTTGAATAACCACTTTTTAAACCCTCACAGTGACCAAAATTGCCATTTTTACAGAGTTTTGCTTACTCAAAAGCTTCAATTTTGACCCTTTTCAGGCACAGAAATGACTTTAAACACACTTATTTTAGTTGACAAAGTCATAATTCACATCCAACAGTCATTTACAGTCAAAAGATTAAATGTTAAAATTTCATCCATATTGACCATTTTGGGATCGTTCGACATGTCCGGAGTCATCGTTTTTCATCCGAAAATTGATTTTTTGGACTGTATCAAAAATGATTCAAAATGTCAATTGGATCGTGCCTCATGTTGAATAACCACTTTTTAAACCCTCACAGTGACCAAAATTGCCAATTTTACAGAGTTTTGCTTACTCAAAAGCTTCAATTTTGACCCATTTCAGGCACAGAAATGACTTTAAACACACTTATTTTAGTTGACAAAGTCATAATTCACATCCAACAGTCATTTACAGTCAAAAGATTAAATGTTAAAATTTCATCCATATTGACCATTTTGGGATCGTTCGACATGTCCGGAGTCATCGTTTTTCGTCTGAAAATTGATTTTTTGGACTGTACCAAAAATGATTCAAAATGTCAATTGGATCGTGCCTCATGTTGAATAACCACTTTTTAAACCCTCAGAGTGACCAAAATTGCCATTTTTACAGAGTTTTGCTTACTCAAAAGCTTCAATTTTGATCCGTTTTAGGCACAGAAATGACTTTAAACACACTTATTTTAGTTGACAAAGTCATAATTCACATCCAACAGTCATTTACAGTCAAAAGATTAAATGTTAAAATTTCATCCATATTGACCATTTTGGGATCGTTCGACATGTCCGGAGTCATCGTTTTTCATCCGAAAATTGATTTTTTGGACTGTACCAAAAATGATTCAAAATGTCAATTGGATCGTGCCTCATGTTGAATAACAACTTTTTAAACCCTCACAGTGACCAAAATTGCTAATTTTACAGAGTTTTGCTTACTCAAAAGCTTCAATTTTGACCCGTTTCAGGCACAGAAATGACTTTAAACACACTTATTTTAGTTGACAAAGTCATTATTCACATCCAACAGTCATTTAGATTCAAAGGTTTAAATGTTAAAATTTCATCCATATTGACCATTTTGGGATCGTTCGACATGTCCGGAGTCATTGTTTTTCATCCGAAAATTGATTTTTGGACTGTACCAAAAATGATTCAAAATGTCAATTGGATCGTGCCTCATGTTGAATAACCACTTTTTAAACCCTCACAGTGACCAAAATTGCCATTTTTACAGAGTTTTGCTTACTCAAAAGCTTCAATTTTGACCCATTTCAGGCACAGAAATGACTTTAAACACACTTATTTTAGTTGACAAAGTCATAATTCACATCCAACAGTCATTTACAGTCAAAAGATTAAATGTTAAAATTTCATCCATATTGACCATTTTGGGATCGTTCGACATGTCCGGAGTCATCGTTTTTCATCCGAAAATTGATTTTTTGGACTGTACCAAAAATGATTCAAAATGTCAATTGGATCGTGCCTCATGTTGAATAACCACTTTTTAAACCCTCACAGTGACCAAAATTGCCATTTTTACAGAGTTTTGCTTACTCAAAAGCTTCAATTTTGACCCTTTTCAGGCACAGAAATGACTTTAAACACACTTATTTTAGTTGACAAAGTCATAATTCACATCCAACAGTCATTTAGAGTCAAAAGATTAAATGTTAAAATTCCATCATTATAGACCATTTTGGGAATGTTCGACAGGTACGGAGTCATCGTTTTTCGTCTGAAAATTGATTTTTTGGACTGTACCAAAAATGATTCAAAATGTCAATTGGATCGTGCCTCATGTTGAATAACCACTTTTTAAACCCTCAGAGTGACCAAAATTGCCATTTTTACAGAGTTTTGCTTACTCAAAAGCTTCAATTTTGATCCGTTTTAGGCACAGAAATGACTTTAAACACACTTATTTTAGTTGACAAAGTCATAATTCACATCCAACAGTCATTTACAGTCAAAAGATTAAATGTTAAAATTTCATCCATATTGACCATTTTGGGATCGTTCGACATGTCCGGAGTCATCGTTTTTCATCCGAAAATTGATTTTTTGGACTGTACCAAAAATGATTCAAAATGTCAATTGGATCGTGCCTCATGTTGAATAACAACTTTTTAAACCCTCACAGTGACCAAAATTGCTAATTTTACAGAGTTTTGCTTACTCAAAAGCTTCAATTTTGACCCGTTTCAGGCACAGAAATGACTTTAAACACACTTATTTTAGCTGACAAAGTCATTATTCACATCCAACAGTCATTTAGAGTCAAAAGATTAAATGTTAAAATTTCATCCATATTGACCATTTTGGGATCGTTCGACATGTCCGGAGTCATTGTTTTTCATCCGAAAATTGATTTTTGGACTGTACCAAAAATGATTCAAAATGTCAATTGGATCGTGCCTCATGTTGAATAACCACTTTTTAAACCCTCACAGTGACCAAAATTGCCATTTTTACAGAGTTTTGCTTACTCAAAAGCTTCAATTTTTACCCCTTTGAGGCACAGAAATGACTTTAAACACACTTATTTTAGTTGACAAAGTCATAATTCACATCCAACAGTCATTTACAGTCAAAAGATTAAATGTTAAAATTTCATCCATATTGACCATTTTGGGATCGTTCAACATGTCCGGAGTCATCGTTTTTCATCCGAAAATTGATTTTTTGGACTGTACCAAAAATGATTCAAAATGTCAATTGGATCGTGCCTCATGTTGAATAACCACTTTTTAAACCCTCACAGTGACCAAAATTGCCAATTTTACAGAGTTTTGCTTACTCAAAAGCTTCAATTTTGACCCGTTTCAGGCACAGAAATGACTTTAAACACACTTATTTTAGTTGACAAAGTCATTATTCACATCCAACAGTCATTTAGAGTCAAAAGATTAAATGGTAAAATTTCATCCATATTGACCATTTTGGGATCGTTCGACATGTCCGGAGTCATCGTTTTTCATCCGAAAATTGATTTTTTGGACTGTACCAAAAATGATTCAAAATGTCAATTGGATCGTGCCTCATGTTGAATAACCACTTTTAAAACCCTCACAGTGACCAAAATTGCCATTTTTACAGAGTTTTGATTACTCAAAAGCTTCAATTTTGACCCATTTCAGGCACAGAAATGACTTTAAACACACTTATTTTAGTTGACAAAGTCATAATTCACATCCAACAGTCATTTAGAGTCAAAAGATTAAATGTTAAAATTTCATCATTATAGACCATTTTGGGAATGTTCGACAGGTACGGAGTCATCGTTTTTCGTCTGAAAATTGATTTTTTGGACTGTACCAAAAATGATTCAAAATGTCAATTGGATCGTGCCTCATGTTGAATAACCACTTTTTAAACCCTCAGAGTGACCAAAATTGCCATTTTTACAGAGTTTTGCTTACTCAAAAGCTTCAATTTTGATCCGTTTTAGGCACAGAAATGACTTTAAACACACTTATTTTAGTTGACAAAGTCATAATTCACATCCAACAGTCATTTACAGTCAAAAGATTAAATGTTAAAATTTCATCCATATTGACCATTTTGGGATCGTTCGACATGTCCGGAGTCATCGTTTTTCATCCGAAAATTGATTTTTTGGACTGTACCAAAAATGATTCAAAATGTCAATTGGATCGTGCCTCATGTTGAATAACAACTTTTTAAACCCTCACAGTGACCAAAATTGCTAATTTTACAGAGTTTTGCTTACTCAAAAGCTTCAATTTTGACCCGTTTCAGGCACAGAAATGACTTTAAACACACTTATTTTAGCTGACAAAGTCATTATTCACATCCAACAGTCATTTAGAGTCAAAAGATTAAATGTTAAAATTTCATCCATATTGACCATTTTGGGATCGTTCGACATGTCCGGAGTCATTGTTTTTCATCCGAAAATTGATTTTTGGACTGTACCAAAAATGATTCAAAATGTCAATTGGATCGTGCCTCATGTTGAATAACCACTTTTTAAACCCTCACAGTGACCAAAATTGCCATTTTTAATGAGTTTTGATTACTCAAAAGCTTCAATTTTGACCCATTTCAGGCACAGAAATGACTTTAAACACACTTATTTTAGTTGACAAAGTCATAATTCACATCCAACAGTCATTTACAGTCAAAAGATTAAATGTTAAAATTTCATCCATATTGACCATTTTGGGATCGTTCGACATGTCCGGAGTCATCGTTTTTCATCCGAAAATTGATTTTTTGGACTGTACCAAAAATGATTCAAAATGTCAATTGGATCGTGCCTCATGTTGAATAACCACTTTTTAAACCCTCACAGTGACCAAAATTGCCATTTTTACAGAGTTTTGCTTACTCAAAAGCTTCAATTTTTACCCCTTTGAGGCACAGAAATGACTTTAAACACACTTATTTTAGTTGACAAAGTCATAATTCACATCCAACAGTCATTTACAGTCAAAAGATTAAATGTTAAAATTTCATCCATATTGACCATTTTGGGATCGTTCGACATGTCCGGAGTCATCGTTTTTCATCCGAAAATTGATTTTTTGGACTGTACCAAAAATGATTCAAAATGTCAATTGGATCGTGCCTCATGTTGAATAACCACTTTTTAAACCCTCACAGTGACCAAAATTGCCAATTTTACAGAGTTTTGCTTACTCAAAAGCTTCAATTTTGACCCGTTTCAGGCACAGAAATGACTTTAAACACACTTATTTTAGTTGACAAAGTCATTATTCACATCCAACAGTCATTTAGAGTCAAAAGATTAAATGGTAAAATTTCATCCATATTGACCATTTTGGGATCGTTCGACATGTCCGGAGTCATCGTTTTTCATCCGAAAATTGATTTTTTGGACTGTACCAAAAATGATTCAAAATGTCAATTGGATCGTGCCTCATGTTGAATAACCACTTTTAAAACCCTCACAGTGACCAAAATTGCCATTTTTACAGAGTTTTGATTACTCAAAAGCTTCAATTTTGACCCATTTCAGGCACAGAAATGACTTTAAACACACTTATTTTAGTTGACAAAGTCATAATTCACATCCAACAGTCATTTACAGTCAAAAGATTAAATGTTAAAATTTCATCCATATTGACCATTTTGGGATCGTTCGACATGTCCGGAGTCATCGTTTTTCATCCGAAAATTGATTTTTTGGACTGTACCAAAAATGATTCAAAATGTCAATTGGATCGTGCCTCATGTTGAATAACCACTTTTTAAACCCTCACAGTGACCAAAATTGCCATTTTTACAGAGTTTTGCTTACTCAAAAGCTTCAATTTTGACCCATTTCAGGCACAGAAATGACTTTAAACACACTTATTTTAGTTGACAAAGTCATAATTCACATCCAACAGTCATTTACAGTCAAAAGATTAAATGTTAAAATTTCATCCATATTGACCATTTTGGGATCGTTCGACATGTCCGGAGTCATCGTTTTTCATCCGAAAATTGATTTTTTGGACTGTACCAAAAATGATTCAAAATGTCAATTGGATCGTGCCTCATGTTGAATAACCACTATTTAAACCCTCACAGTGACCAAAATTGCCATTTTTACAGAGTTTTGCTTACTCAAAAGCTTCAATTTTGACCCATTTCAGGCACAGAAATGACTTTAAACACACTTATTTTAGTTGACAAAGTCATAATTCACATCCAACAGTCATTTACAGTCAAAAGATTAAATGTTAAAATTTCATCCATATTGACCATTTTGGGATCGTTCGACATGTCCGGAGTCATCGTTTTTCATCCGAAAATTGATTTTTTGGACTGTACCAAAAATGATTCAAAATGTCAATTGGATCGTGCCTCATGTTGAATAACCACTTTTTAAACCCTCAGAGTGACCAAAATTGCCATATTTACAGAGTTTTGCTTACTCAAAAGCTTCAATTTTGATCCGTTTTAGGCACAGAAATGACTTTAAACACACTTTTTTTAGTTGACAAAGTCATAATTCACATCCAACAGTCATTTACAGTCAAAAGATTAAATGTTAAAATTTCATCCATATTGACCATTTTGGGATCGTTCGACATGTCCGGAGTCATCGTTTTTCATCCGAAAATTGATTTTTTGGACTGTACCAAAAATGATTCAAAATGTCAATTGGATCGTGCCTCATGTTGAATAACCACTTTTTAAACCCTCACAGTGACCAAAATTGCCAATTTTACAGAGTTTTGATTACTCAAAAGCTTCAATTTTTACCCCTTTGAGGCACAGAAATGACTTTAAACACACTTATTTTAGTTGACAAAGTCATAATTCACATCCAACAGTCATTTACAGTCAAAAGATTAAATGTTAAAATTTCATCCATATTGACCATTTTGGGATCGTTCGACATGTCCGGAGTCATCGTTTTTCATCCGAAAATTGATTTTTTGAACTGTACCAAAAATGATTCAAAATGTCAATAGGATCGTGCCTCATGTTGAATAACCACTTTTTAAACCCTCACAGTGACCAAAATTGCCAATTTTACAGAGTTTTGCTTACTCAAAAGCTTCAATTTTGATCCGTTTTAGGCACAGAAATGACTTTAAACACACTTATTTTAGTTGACAAAGTCATAATTCACATCCAACAGTCATTTACAGTCAAAAGATTAAATGTTAAAATTTCATTCATATTGACCATTTTGGGATCGTTCGACATGTCCGGAGTCATCGTTTTTCATCCGAAAATTGATTTTTTGGACTGTACCAAAAATGATTCAAAATCTCAATTGGATCGTGCCTCATGTTGAATAACCACTTTTTAAACCCTCACAGTGACCAAAATTGCCAATTTTACAGAGTTTTGCTTACTCAAAAGCTTCAATTTTGATCCGTTTTAGGCACAGAAATGACTTTAAACACACTTATTTTAGTTGACAAAGTCATAATTCACATCCAACAGTCATTTACAGTCAAAAGATTAAATGTTAAAATTTCTTCCATATTGACCATTTTGGGATCGTTCGACATGTCCGGAGTCATCGTTTTTCATCCGAAAATTGATTTTTTGGACTGTACCAAAAATGATTCAAAATGTCAATTGGATCGTGCCTCATGTTGAATAACCACTTTTTAAACCCTCACAGTGACCAAAATTGCCATTTTTACAGAGTTTTGCTTACTCAAAAGCTTCAATTTTGACCCATTTCAGGCACAGAAATGACTTTAAACACACTTATTTTAGTTGACAAAGTCATAATTCACATCCAACAGTCATTTACAGTCAAAAGATTAAATGTTAAAATTTCATCCATATTGACCATTTTGGGATCGTTCGACATGTCCGGAGTCATCGTTTTTCATCCGAAAATTGATTTTTTGGACTGTACCAAAAATGATTCAAAATGTCAATTGGATCGTGCCTCATGTTGAATAACCACTTTTTAAACCCTCACAGTGACCAAAATTGCCAATTTTACAGAGTTTTGCTTACTCAAAAGCTTCAATTTTGACCCATTTCAGGCACAGAAATGACTTTAAACACACTTATTTTAGTTGACAAAGTCATAATTCACATCCAACAGTCATTTAGAGTCAAAAGATTAAATGTTAAAATTTCATCATTATAGACCATTTTGGGAACGTTTGACAGGTCCGGAGTCATCGTTTTTCGTCTGAAAATTGATTTTTTGGACTGTACCAAAAATGATTCAAAATGTCAATTGGATCGTGCCTCATGTTGAATAACCACTTTTTAAACCCTCAGAGTGACCAAAATTGCCATTTTTACAGAGTTTTGCTTACTCAAAAGCTTCAATTTTGATCCATTTTAGGCACAGAAATGACTTTAAACACACTTATTTTAGTTGACAAAGTCGAAATTCACATCCAACAGTCATTTACAGTCAAAAGATTAAATGTTAAAATTTCATCCATATTGACCATTTTGGGATCGTTCGACATGTCCGGAGTCATCGTTTTTCATCCGAAAATTGATTTTTTGGACTGTACCAAAAATGATTCAAAATGTCAATTGGATCGTGCCTCATGTTGAATAACCACTTTTTAAACCCTCACAGTGACCAAAATTGCCAATTTTACAGAGTTTTGCTTACTCAAAAGCTTCAATTTTGACCCGTTTCAGGCACAGAAATGACTTTAAACACACTTATTTTAGTTGACAAAGTCATTATTCACATCCAACAGTCATTTAGAGTCAAAAGATTAAATGATAAAATTTCATCCATATTGACCATTTTGGGATCGTTCGACATGTCCGGAGTCATCGTTTTTCATGCGAAAATTGATTTTTTGGACTGTACCAAAAATGATTCACAATGTCAATTGGATCGTGCCTCATGTTGAATAACCACTTTTTAAACCCTCACAGTGACCAAAATTGCCATTTTTACAGAGTTTTTATTACTCAAAAGCTTCAATTTTTACCCCTTTGAGGCACAGAAATGACTTTAAACACACTTATTTTAGTTGACAAAGTCATAATTCACATCCAACAGTCATTTACAGTCAAAAGATTAAATGTTAAAATTTCATCCATATTGACCATTTTGGGATTGTTCGACATGTCCGGAGTCATCGTTTTTCATCTGAAAATTGATTTTTTGGACTGTACCAAAAATGATTCAAAATGTCAATTGGATCGTGCCTCATGTTGAATAACCACTTTTTAAACCCTCACAGTGACCAAAATTGCCAATTTTACAGAGTTTTGCTTACTCAAAAGCTTCAATTTTGACCCGTTTCAGGCACAGAAATGAATTTAAACACACTTATTTTAGTTGACAAAGTCATTATTCACATCCAACAGTCATTTAGAGTCAAAAGATTAAATGGTAAAATTTCATCCATATTGACCATTTTGGGATCGTTCGACATGTCCGGAGTCATCGTTTTTCATCCGAAAATTGATTTTTTGGACTGTACCAAAAATGATTCAAAATGTCAATTGGATCGTGCCTCATGTTGAATAACCACTTTTAAAACCCTCACAGTGACCAAAATTGCCATTTTTACAGAGTTTTGATTACTCTAAAGCTTCAATTTTGACCCATTTCAGGCACAGAAATGACTTTAAACACACTTATTTTAGTTGACAAAGTCATAATTCACATCCAACAGTCATTTACAGTCAAAAGATTAAATGTTAAAATTTCATCCATGTTGACCATTTTGGGATCGTTCGACATGTCCGGAGTCATCGTTTTTCATCCGAAAATTGATTTTTTGGACTGTACCAAAAATGATTCAAAATGTCAATTGGATCGTGCCTCATGTTGAATAACCACTTTTTAAACCCTCACAGTGACCAAAATTGCCATTTTTACAGAGTTTTGCTTACTCAAAAGTTTCAATTTTGACCCATTTCAGGCACAGAAATGACTTTAAACACACTTATTTTAGTTGACAAAGTCATAATTCACATCCAACAGTCATTTACAGTCAAAAGATTAAATGTTAAAATGTCATCATTATAGACCATTTTGGGAACGTTCGACAGGTCCGGAGTCATCGTTTTTCGTCTGAAAATTGATTTTTTGGACTGTACCAAAAATGATTCAAAGTGTCAATTGGATCGTGCCTCATGTTGAATAACCACTTTTTAAACCCTCAGAGTGACCAAAATTGCCATTTTTACAGAGTTTTGCTTACTCAAAAGCTTCAATTTTGACCCATTTCAGGCACAGAAATGACTTTAAACACACTTATTTTAGTTGACAAAGTCATAATTCACATCCAACAGTCCTTTAGAGTCAAAAGATTAAATGTTAAAATTTCATCATTATAGACCATTTTGGGAACATTCGACAGGTCCGGAGTCATCGTTTTTCGTCTGAAAATTGATTTTTTGGACTGTACCAAAAATGATTCAAAATGTCAATTGGATCGTGCCTCATGTTGAATAACCACTTTTTAAACCCTCACAGTGACCAATATTGCCAATTTTAAAGAGTTTTGCTTACTCAAAAGCTTCAATTTTGACCCATTTCAGGCACAGAAATGACTTTAAACACACTTATTTTAGTTGACAAAGGCATAATTCACATCCAACAGTCATTTAGAGTCAAAAGATTAAATGTTAAAATTTCATCCATATTGACCATTTTGGGATCGTTCGACATGTCCGGAGTCATCGTTTTTCATCCGAAAATTGATTTTTTGGACTGTACCAAAAATGATTCAAAATGTCAATTGAATCGTGCCTCATGTTGAATAACCACTTTTTAAACCCTCACAGTGACCAAAATTGCCAATTTTACAGAGTTTTGCTTACTCAAAAGCTTCAATTTTGACCCATTTCAGGCACAGAAATGACTTTAAACACACTTATTTTAGTTGACAAAGTCATAATTCACATCCAACAGTCCTTTAGAGTCAAAAGATTAAATGTTAAAATTTCATCATTATAGACCATTTTGGGAACGTTCGACAGGTACGGAGTCATCGTTTTTCGTCTGAAAATTGATTTTTTGGACTGTACCAAAAATGATTCAAAATGTCAATTGGATCGTGCCTCATGTTGAATAACCACTTTTTAAACCCTCAGAGTGACCAAAATTGCCATTTTTACAGAGTTTTGCTTACTCAAAAGCTTCAATTTTGATCCGTTTTAGGCACAGAAATGACTTTAAACACACTTATTTTAGTTGACAAAGTCATAATTCACATCCAACAGTCATTTACAGTCAAAAGATTAAATGTTAAAATTTCATCCATATTGACCATTTTGGGATCGTTCGACATGTCCGGAGTCATCGTTTTTCATCCGAAAATTGATTTTTTGGACTGTACCAAAAATGATTCAAAATGTCAATTGGATCGTGCCTCATGTTGAATAACAACTTTTTAAACCCTCACAGTGACCAAAATTGCTAATTTTACAGAGTTTTGCTTACTCAAAAGCTTCAATTTTGACCCGTTTCAGGCACAGAAATGACTTTAAACACACTTATTTTAGCTGACAAAGTCATTATTCACATCCAACAGTCATTTAGAGTCAAAAGATTAAATGTTAAAATTTCATCCATAATGACCATTTTGGGATCGTTCGACATGTCCGGAGTCATTGTTTTTCATCTGAAAATTGATTTTTGGACTGTACCAAAAATGATTCAAAATGTCAATTGGATCGTGCCTCATGTTGAATAACCACTTTTTAAACCCTCACAGTGACCAAAATTGCCATTTTTACAGAGTTTTGATTACTCAAAAGCTTCAATTTTGACCCATTTCAGGCACAGAAATGACTTTAAACACACTTATTTTAGTTGACAAAGTCATAATTCACATCCAACAGTCATTTACAGTCAAAAGATTAAATGTTAAAATTTCATCCATATTGACCATTTTGGGATCGTTCGACATGTCCGGAGTCATCGTTTTTCATCCGAAAATTGATTTTTTGGACTGTACCAAAAATGATTCAAAATGTCAATTGGATCGTGCCTCATGTTGAATAACCACTTTTTAAACCCTCACAGTGACCAAAATTGCCATTTTTACAGAGTTTTGCTTACTCAAAAGCTTCAATTTTTACCCCTTTGAGGCACAGAAATGACTTTAAACACACTTATTTTAGTTGACAAAGTCATAATTCACATCCAACAGTCATTTACAGTCAAAAGATTAAATGTTAAAATTTCATCCATATTGACCATTTTGGGATCGTTCGACATGTCCGGAGTCATCGTTTTTCATCCGAAAATTGATTTTTTGGACTGTACCAAAAATGATTCAAAATGTCAATTGGATCGTGCCTCATGTTGAATAACCACTTTTTAAACCCTCACAGTGACCAAAATTGCCAATTTTACAGAGTTTTGCTTACTCAAAAGCTTCAATTTTGACCCGTTTCAGGCACAGAAATGACTTTAAACACACTTATTTTAGTTGACAAAGTCATTATTCACATCCAACAGTCATTTAGAGTCAAAAGATTAAATGGTAAAATTTCATCCATATTGACCATTTTGGGATCGTTCGACATGTCCGGAGTCATCGTTTTTCATCCGAAAATTGATTTTTTGGACTGTACCAAAAATGATTCAAAATGTCAATTGGATCGTGCCTCATGTTGAATAACCACTTTTAAAACCCTCACAGTGACCAAAATTGCCATTTTTACAGAGTTTTGATTACTCAAAAGCTTCAATTTTGACCCATTTCAGGCACAGAAATGACTTTAAACACACTTATTTTAGTTGACAAAGTCATAATTCACATCCAACAGTCATTTAGAGTCAAAAGATTAAATGTTAAAATTTCATCATTATAGACCATTTTGGGAATGTTCGACAGGTACGGAGTCATCGTTTTTCGTCTGAAAATTGATTTTTTGGACTGTACCAAAAATGATTCAAAATGTCAATTGGATCGTGCCTCATGTTGAATAACCACTTTTTAAACCCTCAGAGTGACCAAAATTGCCATTTTTACAGAGTTTTGCTTACTCAAAAGCTTCAATTTTGATCCGTTTTAGGCACAGAAATGACTTTAAACACACTTATTTTAGTTGACAAAGTCATAATTCACATCCAACAGTCATTTACAGTCAAAAGATTAAATGTTAAAATTTCATCCATATTGACCATTTTGGGATCGTTCGACATGTCCGGAGTCATCGTTTTTCATCCGAAAATTGATTTTTTGGACTGTACCAAAAATGATTCAAAATGTCAATTGGATCGTGCCTCATGTTGAATAACAACTTTTTAAACCCTCACAGTGACCAAAATTGTTAATTTTACAGAGTTTTGCTTACTCAAAAGCTTCAATTTTGACCCGTTTCAGGCACAGAAATGACTTTAAACACACTTATTTTAGCTGACAAAGTCATTATTCACATCCAACAGTCATTTAGAGTCAAAAGATTAAATGTTAAAATTTCATCCATATTGACCATTTTGGGATCGTTCGACATGTCCGGAGTCATTGTTTTTCATCCGAAAATTGATTTTTGGACTGTACCAAAAATGATTCAAAATGTCAATTGGATCGTGCCTCATGTTGAATAACCACTTTTTAAACCCTCACAGTGACCAAAATTGCCATTTTTACAGAGTTTTGATTACTCAAAAGCTTCAATTTTGACCCATTTCAGGCACAGAAATGACTTTAAACACACTTATTTTAGTTGACAAAGTCATAATTCACATCCAACAGTCATTTACAGTCAAAAGATTAAATGTTAAAATTTCATCCATATTGACCATTTTGGGATCGTTCGACATGTCCGGAGTCATCGTTTTTCATCCGAAAATTGATTTTTTGGACTGTACCAAAAATGATTCAAAATGTCAATTGGATCGTGCCTCATGTTGAATAACCACTTTTTAAACCCTCACAGTGACCAAAATTGCCATTTTTACAGAGTTTTGCTTACTCAAAAGCTTCAATTTTTACCCCTTTGAGGCACAGAAATGACTTTAAACACACTTATTTTAGTTGACAAAGTCATAATTCACATCCAACAGTCATCCAACAGGCCTGTTAGAGCTCTCCCTAGAGGGAGGACTAGGGCTGCGAGCTACTGGGTAATCTGTTGACAAAAACAGCGACAGCCTGTGTTTTTATAGCGTGTTTTTATTGCAGTTGTACTTTTAATACTTGGGGCTTTCTCCTTCAGAATCTTAAAAGAGAATTGATCTATAGGCACTCTGACACCTCTAAACACACTACCGCTCTGAAACAGCCTCGCCCAGCCGATTCTTACTCCCGGCTCGAGGCGGCGGCGGGCGCCATCTTGGGTGTGGGCAGGGGCAGCGCTCTAGTCGCGCCGGCCTCCCGCCCTCCCAGAATATTTAAGTGGGGTGATTAGAACTGCTCGCTGCCTGTTAGAGCTCTCCCTAGAGGGAGGACTAGGGCTGCGAGCTACTGGGTAATCTGTTGACAAAAACAGCGACAGCCTGTGTTTTTATAGCGTGTTTTTATTGCAGTTGTACTTTTAATACTTGGGGCTTTCTCCTTCAGAATCTTAAAAGAGAATTGATCTATAGGCACTCTGACACCTCTAAACACACTACCGCTCTGAAACAGCCTCGCCCAGCCGATTCTTACTCCCGGCTCGAGGCGGCGGCGGGCGCCATCTTGGGTGTGGGCAGGGGCAGCGCTCTAGTCGCGCCGGCCTCCCGCCCTCCCAGAATATTTAAGTGGGGTGATTAGAACTGCTCGCTGCCTGTTAGAGCTCTCCCTAGAGGGAGGACTAGGGCTGCGAGCTACTGGGTAATCTGTTGACAAAAACAGCGACAGCCTGTGTTTTTATAGCGTGTTTTTATTGCAGTTGTACTTTTAATACTTGGGGCTTTCTCCTTCAGAATCTTAAAAGAGAATTGATCTATAGGCACTCTGACACCTCTAAACACACTACCGCTCTGAAACAGCCTCGCCCAGCCGATTCTTACTCCCGGCTCGAGGCGGCGGCGGGCGCCATCTTGGGTGTGGGCAGGGGCAGCGCTCTAGTCGCGCCGGCCTCCCGCCCTCCCAGAATATTTAAGTGGGGTGATTAGAACTGCTCGCTGCCTGTTAGAGCTCTCCCTAGAGGGAGGACTAGGGCTGCGAGCTACTGGGTAATCTGTTGACAAAAACAGCGACAGCCTGTGTTTTTATAGCGTGTTTTTATTGCAGTTGTACTTTTAATACTTGGGGCTTTCTCCTTCAGAATCTTAAAAGAGAATTGATCTATAGGCACTCTGACACCTCTAAACACACTACCGCTCTGAAACAGCCTCGCCCAGCCGATTCTTACTCCCGGCTCGAGGCGGCGGCGGGCGCCATCTTGGGTGTGGGCAGGGGCAGCGCTCTAGTCGCGCCGGCCTCCCACCCTCCTCATCTCCCATAAAATGTGCGTAGGATTCAGACGGCGCAGCGGGCTGGCGCAGCGGGCGCGCCGGATGCGCGCCGAAGTCGCGCACAAGTCAAGCCCGTCTGCGCCCGTCCGCGACCGGCCGGGACCAGGGGCCCAGACCCCTGCTCGGCGGGCGTGCGCCAGGCAGACATATACAAGTAAGAGGCTGAGAGACTTATGTCCCGGGCTACCTACCTATTGTCAACACTTGATGGAGCCCTTGGACCTAGGACCATGTCCTTATTGTTCATTCACAGGCAGCTGCGCAGTGCCAGTCGCTCCTGATCCAGATACTATTTTGGCCAAAGGGGGTCTCCTAAACTGTAGATCCATCAGCAAACACACTCTCCAGCTGTGGGATCTCTTACTGGATGAGAACATGCAGATTCTGTTCCTTACTGAGACTTGGTTGGGAGAACACTCCGACCCGGACATACTGGACACTATCCCTCCTGGTTACACCCTACACAGACTTGATAGGACACTAGGAAGGGGAGGCGGGATCGCCATTATTGTCAAACACCCGTTCGAGTGTTTTCTAAAGCCATTAAAGATTGATGATTGCGAAGCTGGTGAATTTAGCATCAAACTGACGCAACATGACACCATCGCCGGCATCCTTATCTATAGGCCACCTGGGTCCCTGGGAAACTTTCGTAGCAGCCTACTTGAAGGGGCTACTCAGACTGCCATTAAACATAACAAGGTTCTGATATTGGGTGACCTGAATCTACACCTAGAGGACCCTGCTCAGAAGGAGGCAGAGGATGTTCGCCTTGTATTACAGGAACTACAGCTGACTTTGCTAAGTACAACTGCCACGCATCAGAAGGGTCACTGTTTAGACCCCATCTTTGCGAGCTGGGATAAAATAAAAGTACTCACTCCCCGTCAGCTCCCTTGGACTGACCACTTTCTGGTCCCTTTTCACTGTTTTTACCAGACCTCGAGGACTAAAGACAATGGGGTTGGTTACTTTATGAAACGCAAATGGAGACAATTCTCCAAAGAAAACTTTGTGGGCTCCATCCAGAAAGCTCAACTAATAAGTGCTCTGGATAGTGACCAGGCGAATAAGGAATTTAACCTACTTGTCACTGCCACCCTGGATGAGCTAGCTCCCATGTGTAAAGGCAAAGTTAGAACTGGTAGACAACGCACGGCCCCATGGTTCACGATTGAACTCCAACAAACCAAATCCAAATGCAAGAAGCTAGAAAGAACCTGGAGAAGGAATCCGAGTGAGCAAGCTAAAAATAGCTACAGCTCAGCACACCGGAGCTATCAATATGCAGTGCGTAGAGCTAAAGCCAAATATTTTCAGACTCGTATTGAGGATGCCGAGAGCTCCTCACGGGAACTGTTTAAAATATACAAAGAAATATCGCTGGTTTCTAGCTCCAATTCCCCTGTAAATCCTTCCAAGGAGGGATGTAATAAAATCGCTGACTTCTTTTCTAGTAAAGTCAAGAAGATTTATGCTTCCTTTTCCCATACTCCAACTAAGGGCATTGATTTTAGAGCAAACAGCTCATTGGCAGTCCCGGACTCCTCACTTCTAACCTTCGAGGTTCCGACAGCTGACAAGCTATCAACCATCTGTCGGAGCGTCAAGTCCGGCTCCCCCAATGATCCGGCCCCTGCCTGGGTCTTATCTGAGGGTCTGACAGCCTTGGAACCTCACATTAGGCACGTCCTTCAAACCTCCTTTTCCACTCAACAAGTCCCCAGAGAGTGGAAGAAGGCCACTGTACTCCCAATAAGGAAAAAACCCAACGTCAGCATGGAGGTATTAGAAAACCTCAGACCAATTTCCTTATTGCCGTACGTGGCGAAGGTAGCCGAGAAGGTGGTTAATGCTCAGCTCACGGAGCACTTGGAAAAATGTAATCTACTCCACTCCTCACAATCAGGTTTTAGGGCAGGCTACTCTACAGAGACGGCCCTCCTAAGAGCCACTGAGACTCTAAGAGCAGGGGCAGATGCTGGCCACACAATGGCCCTTATCATGCTAGACCTAAGCGCGGCTTTTGACACCGTAGCGCATTCCATCCTGCTACGGTGTCTGAACGAAGCTGGGGTCGCGGGTCCTGCGCTGGGCTGGCTACAATCTTTCCTTACAGAGAGATGTTTCCAGGTTCAGCAGGGGACATGCCGCTCAAGGGAGATGTCACTAGACCAGGGAGTACCCCAGGGCTCGGCCCTGAGCCCCACTCTTTTTAATTTATACATGGCCTCCCTGGCGAAAGTTGTACACTCTTTTGGGGTGGAACTAGTGTCGTACGCTGACGACACTCAGCTGCTGATCTCCCTTTCTCAGAGCACCGCCAACACCCCAAAAAATTTTAAATCTTGTATGCAGGCACTAGCAGAGTGGATGGATGTCCATTGTTTAAAACTCAATGGCTCCAAAACAGAGGTGTTGGTGGTAGGGGGAAAAAGCGAAAAATGGTCGGATGAGTGGTGGCCGTCATGCCTGGGCCCTACCCCCATACCATGTCAGGAGGCTAAGAATCTGGGAATCTGGATGAACCCTTCGCTCTCTTATGAAGGCCACATAAGGCGCCTGGTGGGCAAATGTTTTGGAGTCCTAAAGACCCTAAACAAAACCTTAGACCTCCTGCCTATATCAGCCAGAAGAACTCTAACGCAGGCACTAGTGACCTCGCGGTTGGATTATGGCAATATTCTGTTCCTTGGGGCAACCGAGGGCAGCATAGGTCGCCTACAAGTCATCCAGAACTCCGCCGCCAGACTGGTGTTAAGAAGACCCAGGAGAGCTAGCTCAAAACTGGCGCTGGATGCGCTTCATTGGCTGCCGGTGAAGAAGCGTGTGCTATTTAAGTGCCTCCTTTTTTGCCACCGTATTGTCTGGGACAACTCACCAGCATATCTGAAGGACCTAGTCAGCCGTTATGAGCCTACCAGGACCCTCCGCTCAGAAGGTACCGGTCTGCTGACAGTCCCCAGGATTAGGAAGGCGAGAATAGGAGGACGTTCCTTTGCGCTACTTGCAGCCCAAAACTGGAATAAATTACCTCCTGTGCTGCGATTGGAGGACAATGAACTGCGTTTCAGGGCTATGCTCAAAACTCACCTATATTCTGCATAGAAGCTGGCTGTCCTGGCAGGTTCTCTGGTAGCTTAGCGCGGGGACACGCCGTGATGGCGTTACTGAGCGCTCTATAAGCTCTTTATTATTATTATTATTATTATTTACAGTCAAAAGATTAAATGTTAAAATTTCATCCATATTGACCATTTTGGGATCGTTCGACATGTCCGGAGTCATCGTTTTTCATCCGAAAATTGATTTTTTGGACTGTACCAAAAATGATTCAAAATGTCAATTGGATCGTGCCTCATGTTGAATAACCACTTTTAAAACCCTCACAGTGACCAAAATTGCCATTTTTACAGAGTTTTGATTACTCAAAAGCTTCAATTTTGACCCATTTCAGGCACAGAAATGACTTTAAACACACTTATTTTAGTTGACAAAGTCATAATTCACATCCAACAGTCATTTACAGTCAAAAGATTAAATGTTAAAATTTCATCCATATTGACCATTTTGGGATCGTTCGACATGTCCGGAGTCATCGTTTTTCATCCGAAAATTGATTTTTTGGACTGTACCAAAAATGATTCAAAATGTCAATTGGATCGTGCCTCATGTTGAATAACCACTTTTTAAACCCTCACAGTGACCAAAATTGCCATTTTTACAGAGTTTTGCTTACTCAAAAGCTTCAATTTTGACCCATTTCAGGCACAGAAATGACTTTAAACACACTTATTTTAGTTGACAAAGTCATAATTCACATCCAACAGTCATTTACAGTCAAAAGATTAAATGTTAAAATTTCATCCATATTGACCATTTTGGGATCGTTCGACATGTCCGGAGTCATCGTTTTTCATCCGAAAATTGATTTTTTGGACTGTACCAAAAATGATTCAAAATGTCAATTGGATCGTGCCTCATGTTGAATAACCACTATTTAAACCCTCACAGTGACCAAAATTGCCATTTTTACAGAGTTTTGCTTACTCAAAAGCTTCAATTTTGACCCATTTCAGGCACAGAAATGACTTTAAACACACTTATTTTAGTTGACAAAGTCATAATTCACATCCAACAGTCATTTACAGTCAAAAGATTAAATGTTAAAATTTCATCCATATTGACCATTTTGGGATCGTTCGACATGTCCGGAGTCATCGTTTTTCATCCGAAAATTGATTTTTTGGACTGTACCAAAAATGATTCAAAATGTCAATTGGATCGTGCCTCATGTTGAATAACCACTTTTTAAACCCTCAGAGTGACCAAAATTGCCATATTTACAGAGTTTTGCTTACTCAAAAGCTTCAATTTTGATCCGTTTTAGGCACAGAAATGACTTTAAACACACTTTTTTTAGTTGACAAAGTCATAATTCACATCCAACAGTCATTTACAGTCAAAAGATTAAATGTTAAAATTTCATCCATATTGACCATTTTGGGATCGTTCGACATGTCCGGAGTCATCGTTTTTCATCCGAAAATTGATTTTTTGGACTGTACCAAAAATGATTCAAAATGTCAATTGGATCGTGCCTCATGTTGAATAACCACTTTTTAAACCCTCACAGTGACCAAAATTGCCAATTTTACAGAGTTTTGATTACTCAAAAGCTTCAATTTTTACCCCTTTGAGGCACAGAAATGACTTTAAACACACTTATTTTAGTTGACAAAGTCATAATTCACATCCAACAGTCATTTACAGTCAAAAGATTAAATGTTAAAATTTCATCCATATTGACCATTTTGGGATCGTTCGACATGTCCGGAGTCATCGTTTTTCATCCGAAAATTGATTTTTTGAACTGTACCAAAAATGATTCAAAATGTCAATAGGATCGTGCCTCATGTTGAATAACCACTTTTTAAACCCTCACAGTGACCAAAATTGCCAATTTTACAGAGTTTTGCTTACTCAAAAGCTTCAATTTTGATCCGTTTTAGGCACAGAAATGACTTTAAACACACTTATTTTAGTTGACAAAGTCATAATTCACATCCAACAGTCATTTACAGTCAAAAGATTAAATGTTAAAATTTCATCCATATTGACCATTTTGGGATCGTTCGACATGTCCGGAGTCATCGTTTTTCATCCGAAAATTGATTTTTTGGACTGTACCAAAAATGATTCAAAATCTCAATTGGATCGTGCCTCATGTTGAATAACCACTTTTTAAACCCTCACAGTGACCAAAATTGCCAATTTTACAGAGTTTTGCTTACTCAAAAGCTTCAATTTTGATCCGTTTTAGGCACAGAAATGACTTTAAACACACTTATTTTAGTTGACAAAGTCATAATTCACATCCAACAGTCATTTACAGTCAAAAGATTAAATGTTAAAATTTCTTCCATATTGACCATTTTGGGATCGTTCGACATGTCCGGAGTCATCGTTTTTCATCCGAAAATTGATTTTTTGGACTGTACCAAAAATGATTCAAAATGTCAATTGGATCGTGCCTCATGTTGAATAACCACTTTTTAAACCCTCACAGTGACCAAAATTGCCATTTTTACAGAGTTTTGCTTACTCAAAAGCTTCAATTTTGACCCATTTCAGGCACAGAAATGACTTTAAACACACTTATTTTAGTTGACAAAGTCATAATTCACATCCAACAGTCATTTACAGTCAAAAGATTAAATGTTAAAATTTCATCCATATTGACCATTTTGGGATCGTTCGACATGTCCGGAGTCATCGTTTTTCATCCGAAAATTGATTTTTTGGACTGTACCAAAAATGATTCAAAATGTCAATTGGATCGTGCCTCATGTTGAATAACCACTTTTTAAACCCTCACAGTGACCAAAATTGCCAATTTTACAGAGTTTTGCTTACTCAAAAGCTTCAATTTTGACCCATTTCAGGCACAGAAATGACTTTAAACACACTTATTTTAGTTGACAAAGTCATAATTCACATCCAACAGTCATTTAGAGTCAAAAGATTAAATGTTAAAATTTCATCATTATAGACCATTTTGGGAACGTTTGACAGGTCCGGAGTCATCGTTTTTCGTCTGAAAATTGATTTTTTGGACTGTACCAAAAATGATTCAAAATGTCAATTGGATCGTGCCTCATGTTGAATAACCACTTTTTAAACCCTCAGAGTGACCAAAATTGCCATTTTTACAGAGTTTTGCTTACTCAAAAGCTTCAATTTTGATCCGTTTTAGGCACAGAAATGACTTTAAACACACTTATTTTAGTTGACAAAGTCGAAATTCACATCCAACAGTCATTTACAGTCAAAAGATTAAATGTTAAAATTTCATCCATATTGACCATTTTGGGATCGTTCGACATGTCCGGAGTCATCGTTTTTCATCCGAAAATTGATTTTTTGGACTGTACCAAAAATGATTCAAAATGTCAATTGGATCGTGCCTCATGTTGAATAACCACTTTTTAAACCCTCACAGTGACCAAAATTGCCAATTTTACAGAGTTTTGCTTACTCAAAAGCTTCAATTTTGACCCGTTTCAGGCACAGAAATGACTTTAAACACACTTATTTTAGTTGACAAAGTCATTATTCACATCCAACAGTCATTTAGAGTCAAAAGATTAAATGATAAAATTTCATCCATATTGACCATTTTGGGATCGTTCGACATGTCCGGAGTCATCGTTTTTCATGCGAAAATTGATTTTTTGGACTGTACCAAAAATGATTCACAATGTCAATTGGATCGTGCCTCATGTTGAATAACCACTTTTTAAACCCTCACAGTGACCAAAATTGCCATTTTTACAGAGTTTTTATTACTCAAAAGCTTCAATTTTTACCCCTTTGAGGCACAGAAATGACTTTAAACACACTTATTTTAGTTGACAAAGTCATAATTCACATCCAACAGTCATTTACAGTCAAAAGATTAAATGTTAAAATTTCATCCATATTGACCATTTTGGGATCGTTCGACATGTCCGGAGTCATCGTTTTTCATCCGAAAATTGATTTTTTGGACTGTACCAAAAATGATTCAAAATGTCAATTGGATCGTGCCTCATGTTGAATAACCACTATTTAAACCCTCACAGTGACCAAAATTGCCATTTTTACAGAGTTTTGCTTACTCAAAAGCTTCAATTTTGACCCATTTCAGGCACAGAAATGACTTTAAACACACTTATTTTAGTTGACAAAGTCATAATTCACATCCAACAGTCATTTACAGTCAAAAGATTAAATGTTAAAATTTCATCCATATTGACCATTTTGGGATCGTTCGACATGTCCGGAGTCATCGTTTTTCATCCGAAAATTGATTTTTTGGACTGTACCAAAAATGATTCAAAAAGTCAATTGGATCGTGCCTCATGTTGAATAACCACTTTTTAAACCCTCAGAGTGACCAAAATTGCCATATTTACAGAGTTTTGCTTACTCAAAAGCTTCAATTTTGATCCGTTTTAGGCACAGAAATGACTTTAAACACACTTTTTTTAGTTGACAAAGTCATAATTCACATCCAACAGTCATTTACAGTCAAAAGATTAAATGTTAAAATTTCATCCATATTGACCATTTTGGGATCGTTCGACATGTCCGGAGTCATCGTTTTTCATCCGAAAATTGATTTTTTGGACTGTACCAAAAATGATTCAAAATGTCAATTGGATCGTGCCTCATGTTGAATAACCACTTTTTAAACCCTCACAGTGACCAAAATTGCCAATTTTACAGAGTTTTGATTACTCAAAAGCTTCAATTTTTACCCCTTTGAGGCACAGAAATGACTTTAAACACACTTATTTTAGTTGACAAAGTCATAATTCACATCCAACAGTCATTTACAGTCAAAAGATTAAATGTTAAAATTTCATCCATATTGACCATTTTGGGATCGTTCGACATGTCCGGAGTCATCGTTTTTCATCCGAAAATTGATTTTTTGGACTGTACCAAAAATGATTCAAAATGTCAATTGGATCGTGCCTCATGTTGAATAACCACTTTTTAAACCCTCACAGTGACCAAAATTGCCATTTTTACAGAGTTTTGCTTACTCAAAAGCTTCAATTTTGACCCATTTCAGGCACAGAAATGACTTTAAACACACTTATTTTAGTTGACAAAGTCATAATTCACATCCAACAGTCATTTACAGTCAAAAGATTAAATGTTAAAATTTCATCCATATTGACCATTTTGGGATCGTTCGACATGTCCGGAGTCATCGTTTTTCATCCGAAAATTGATTTTTTGGACTGTACCAAAAATGATTCAAAATGTCAATTGGATCGTGCCTCATGTTGAATAACCACTTTTTAAACCCTCACAGTGACCAAAATTGCCAATTTTACAGAGTTTTGCTTACTCAAAAGCTTCAATTTTGACCCATTTCAGGCACAGAAATGACTTTAAACACACTTATTTTAGTTGACAAAGTCATAATTCACATCCAACAGTCATTTAGAGTCAAAAGATTAAATGTTAAAATTTCATCATTATAGACCATTTTGGGAACGTTTGACAGGTCCGGAGTCATCGTTTTTCGTCTGAAAATTGATTTTTTGGACTGTACCAAAAATGATTCAAAATGTCAATTGGATCGTGCCTCATGTTGAATAACCACTTTTTAAACCCTCAGAGTGACCAAAATTGCCATTTTTACAGAGTTTTGCTTACTCAAAAGCTTCAATTTTGATCCGTTTTAGGCACAGAAATGACTTTAAACACACTTATTTTAGTTGACAAAGTCGAAATTCACATCCAACAGTCATTTACAGTCAAAAGATTAAATGTTAAAATTTCATCCATATTGACCATTTTGGGATCGTTCGACATGTCCGGAGTCATCGTTTTTCATCCGAAAATTGATTTTTTGGACTGTACCAAAAATGATTCAAAATGTCAATTGGATCGTGCCTCATGTTGAATAACCACTTTTTAAACCCTCACAGTGACCAAAATTGCCAATTTTACAGAGTTTTGCTTACTCAAAAGCTTCAATTTTGACCCGTTTCAGGCACAGAAATGACTTTAAACACACTTATTTTAGTTGACAAAGTCATTATTCACATCCAACAGTCATTTAGAGTCAAAAGATTAAATGATAAAATTTCATCCATATTGACCATTTTGGGATCGTTCGACATGTCCGGAGTCATCGTTTTTCATGCGAAAATTGATTTTTTGGACTGTACCAAAAATGATTCACAATGTCAATTGGATCGTGCCTCATGTTGAATAACCACTTTTTAAACCCTCACAGTGACCAAAATTGCCATTTTTACAGAGTTTTTATTACTCAAAAGCTTCAATTTTTACCCCTTTGAGGCACAGAAATGACTTTAAACACACTTATTTTAGTTGACAAAGTCATAATTCACATCCAACAGTCATTTACAGTCAAAAGATTAAATGTTAAAATTTCATCCATATTGACCATTTTGGGATTGTTCGACATGTCCGGAGTCATCGTTTTTCATCTGAAAATTGATTTTTTGGACTGTACCAAAAATGATTCAAAATGTCAATTGGATCGTGCCTCATGTTGAATAACCACTTTTTAAACCCTCACAGTGACCAAAATTGCCAATTTTACAGAGTTTTGCTTACTCAAAAGCTTCAATTTTGACCCGTTTCAGGCACAGAAATGAATTTAAACACACTTATTTTAGTTGACAAAGTCATTATTCACATCCAACAGTCATTTAGAGTCAAAAGATTAAATGGTAAAATTTCATCCATATTGACCATTTTGGGATCGTTCGACATGTCCGGAGTCATCGTTTTTCATCCGAAAATTGATTTTTTGGACTGTACCAAAAATGATTCAAAATGTCAATTGGATCGTGCCTCATGTTGAATAACCACTTTTAAAACCCTCACAGTGACCAAAATTGCCATTTTTACAGAGTTTTGATTACTCTAAAGCTTCAATTTTGACCCATTTCAGGCACAGAAATGACTTTAAACACACTTATTTTAGTTGACAAAGTCATAATTCACATCCAACAGTCATTTACAGTCAAAAGATTAAATGTTAAAATTTCATCCATGTTGACCATTTTGGGATCGTTCGACATGTCCGGAGTCATCGTTTTTCATCCGAAAATTGATTTTTTGGACTGTACCAAAAATGATTCAAAATGTCAATTGGATCGTGCCTCATGTTGAATAACCACTTTTTAAACCCTCACAGTGACCAAAATTGCCATTTTTACAGAGTTTTGCTTACTCAAAAGTTTCAATTTTGACCCATTTCAGGCACAGAAATGACTTTAAACACACTTATTTTAGTTGACAAAGTCATAATTCACATCCAACAGTCATTTACAGTCAAAAGATTAAATGTTAAAATGTCATCATTATAGACCATTTTGGGAACGTTCGACAGGTCCGGAGTCATCGTTTTTCGTCTGAAAATTGATTTTTTGGACTGTACCAAAAATGATTCAAAATGTCAATTGGATCGTGCCTCATGTTGAATAACCACTTTTTAAACCCTCAGAGTGACCAAAATTGCCATTTTTACAGAGTTTTGCTTACTCAAAAGCTTCAATTTTGACCCATTTCAGGCACAGAAATGACTTTAAACACACTTATTTTTGATTGACAAAGTCATAATTCACATCCAACAGTCCTTTAGAGTCAAAAGATTAAATGTTAAAATTTCATCATTATAGACCATTTTGGGAACATTCGACAGGTCCGGAGTCATCGTTTTTCGTCTGAAAATTGATTTTTTGGACTGTACCAAAAATGATTCAAAATGTCAATTGGATCGTGCCTCATGTTGAATAACCACTTTTTAAACCCTCACAGTGACCAATATTGCCAATTTTAAAGAGTTTTGCTTACTCAAAAGCTTCAATTTTGACCCATTTCAGGCACAGAAATGACTTTAAACACACTTATTTTAGTTGACAAAGGCATAATTCACATCCAACAGTCATTTAGAGTCAAAAGATTAAATGTTAAAATTTCATCCATATTGACCATTTTGGGATCGTTCGACATGTCCGGAGTCATCGTTTTTCATCCGAAAATTGATTTTTTGGACTGTATCAAAAATGATTCAAAATGTCAATTGGATCGTGCCTCATGTTGAATAACCACTTTTTAAACCCTCACAGTGACCAAAATTGCCAATTTTACAGAGTTTTGCTTACTCAAAAGCTTCAATTTTGACCCATTTCAGGCACAGAAATGACTTTAAACACACTTATTTTAGTTGACAAAGTCATAATTCACATCCAACAGTCATTTACAGTCAAAAGATTAAATGTTAAAATTTCATCCATATTGACCATTTTGGGATCGTTCGACATGTCCGGAGTCATCGTTTTTCGTCTGAAAATTGATTTTTTGGACTGTACCAAAAATGATTCAAAATGTCAATTGGATCGTGCCTCATGTTGAATAACCACTTTTTAAACCCTCAGAGTGACCAAAATTGCCATTTTTACAGAGTTTTGCTTACTCAAAAGCTTCAATTTTGATCCGTTTTAGGCACAGAAATGACTTTAAACACACTTATTTTAGTTGACAAAGTCATAATTCACATCCAACAGTCATTTACAGTCAAAAGATTAAATGTTAAAATTTCATCCATATTGACCATTTTGGGATCGTTCGACATGTCCGGAGTCATCGTTTTTCATCCGAAAATTGATTTTTTGGACTGTACCAAAAATGATTCAAAATGTCAATTGGATCGTGCCTCATGTTGAATAACAACTTTTTAAACCCTCACAGTGACCAAAATTGCTAATTTTACAGAGTTTTGCTTACTCAAAAGCTTCAATTTTGACCCGTTTCAGGCACAGAAATGACTTTAAACACACTTATTTTAGCTGACAAAGTCATTATTCACATCCAACAGTCATTTAGAGTCAAAAGATTAAATGTTAAAATTTCATCCATATTGACCATTTTGGGATCGTTCGACATGTCCGGAGTCATTGTTTTTCATCCGAAAATTGATTTTTGGACTGTACCAAAAATGATTCAAAATGTCAATTGGATCGTGCCTCATGTTGAATAACCACTTTTTAAACCCTCACAGTGACCAAAATTGCCATTTTTACAGAGTTTTGCTTACTCAAAAGCTTCAATTTTTACCCCTTTGAGGCACAGAAATGACTTTAAACACACTTATTTTAGTTGACAAAGTCATAATTCACATCCAACAGTCATTTACAGTCAAAAGATTAAATGTTAAAATTTCATCCATATTGACCATTTTGGGATCGTTCGACATGTCCGGAGTCATCGTTTTTCATCCGAAAATTGATTTTTTGGACTGTACCAAAAATGATTCAAAATGTCAATTGGATCGTGCCTCATGTTGAATAACCACTTTTTAAACCCTCACAGTGACCAAAATTGCCAATTTTACAGAGTTTTGCTTACTCAAAAGCTTCAATTTTGACCCGTTTCAGGCACAGAAATGACTTTAAACACACTTATTTTAGTTGACAAAGTCATTATTCACATCCAACAGTCATTTAGAGTCAAAAGATTAAATGGTAAAATTTCATCCATATTGACCATTTTGGGATCGTTCGACATGTCCGGAGTCATCGTTTTTCATCCGAAAATTGATTTTTTGGACTGTACCAAAAATGATTCAAAATGTCAATTGGATCGTGCCTCATGTTGAATAACCACTTTTAAAACCCTCACAGTGACCAAAATTGCCATTTTTACAGAGTTTTGATTACTCAAAAGCTTCAATTTTGACCCATTTCAGGCACAGAAATGACTTTAAACACACTTATTTTAGTTGACAAAGTCATAATTCACATCCAACAGTCATTTAGAGTCAAAAGATTAAATGTTAAAATTTCATCATTATAGACCATTTTGGGAATGTTCGACAGGTACGGAGTCATCGTTTTTCGTCTGAAAATTGATTTTTTGGACTGTACCAAAAATGATTCAAAATGTCAATTGGATCGTGCCTCATGTTGAATAACCACTTTTTAAACCCTCAGAGTGACTAAAATTGCCATTTTTACAGAGTTTTGCTTACTCAAAAGCTTCAATTTTGATCCGTTTTAGGCACAGAAATGACTTTAAACACACTTATTTTAGTTGACAAAGTCATAATTCACATCCAACAGTCATTTACAGTCAAAAGATTAAATGTTAAAATTTCATCCATATTGACCATTTTGGGATCGTTCGACATGTCCGGAGTCATCGTTTTTCATCCGAAAATTGATTTTTTGGACTGTACCAAAAATGATTCAAAATGTCAATTGGATCGTGCCTCATGTTGAAAAACAACTTTTTAAACCCTCACAGTGACCAAAATTGCTAATTTTACAGAGTTTTGCTTACTCAAAAGCTTCAATTTTGACCCGTTTCAGGCACAGAAATGACTTTAAACACACTTATTTTAGCTGACAAAGTCATTATTCACATCCAACAGTCATTTAGAGTCAAAAGATTAAATGTTAAAATTTCATCCATATTGACCATTTTGGGATCGTTCGACATGTCCGGAGTCATTGTTTTTCATCCGAAAATTGATTTTTGGACTGTACCAAAAATGATTCAAAATGTCAATTGGATCGTGCCTCATGTTGAATAACCACTTTTTAAACCCTCACAGTGACCAAAATTGCCATTTTTACAGAGTTTTGATTACTCAAAAGCTTCAATTTTGACCCATTTCAGGCACAGAAATGACTTTAAACACACTTATTTTAGTTGACAAAGTCATAATTCACATCCAACAGTCATTTACAGTCAAAAGATTAAATGTTAAAATTTCATCCATATTGACCATTTTGGGATCGTTCGACATGTCCGGAGTCATCGTTTTTCATCCGAAAATTGATTTTTTGGACTGTACCAAAAATGATTCAAAATGTCAATTGGATCGTGCCTCATGTTGAATAACCACTTTTTAAACCCTCACAGTGACCAAAATTGCCATTTTTACAGAGTTTTGCTTACTCAAAAGCTTCAATTTTTACCCCTTTGAGGCACAGAAATGACTTTAAACACACTTATTTTAGTTGACAAAGTCATAATTCACATCCAACAGTCATTTACAGTCAAAAGATTAAATGTTAAAATTTCATCCATATTGACCATTTTGGGATCGTTCGACATGTCCGGAGTCATCGTTTTTCATCCGAAAATTGATTTTTTGGACTGTACCAAAAATTATTCAAAATGTCAATTGGATCGTGCCTCATGTTGAATAACCACTTTTTAAACCCTCACAGTGACCAAAATTGCCAATTTTACAGAGTTTTGCTTACTCAAAAGCTTCAATTTTGACCCGTTTCAGGCACAGAAATGACTTTAAACACACTTATTTTAGTTGACAAAGTCATTATTCACATCCAACAGTCATTTAGAGTCAAAGGATTAAATGGTAAAATTTCATCCATATTGACCATTTTGGGATCGTTCGACATGTCCGGAGTCATCGTTTTTCATCCGAAAATTGATTTTTTGGACTGTACCAAAAATGATTCAAAATGTCAATTGGATCGTGCCTCATGTTGAATAACCACTTTTAAAACCCTCACAGTGACCAAAATTGCCATTTTTACAGAGTTTTGATTACTCAAAAGCTTCAATTTTGACCCATTTCAGGCACAGAAATGACTTTAAACACACTTATTTTAGTTGACAAAGTCATAATTCACATCCAACAGTCATTTACAGTCAAAAGATTAAATGTTAAAATTTCATCCATATTGACCATTTTGGGATCGTTCGACATGTCCGGAGTCATCGTTTTTCATCCGAAAATTGATTTTTTGGACTGTACCAAAAATGATTCAAAATGTCAATTGGATCGTGCCTCATGTTGAATAACCACTTTTTAAACCCTCACAGTGACCAAAATTGCCATTTTTACAGAGTTTTGCTTACTCAAAAGCTTCAATTTTGACCCATTTCAGGCACAGAAATGACTTTAAACACACTTATTTTAGTTGACAAAGTCATAATTCACATCCAACAGTCATTTACAGTCAAAAGATTAAATGTTAAAATTTCATCCATATTGACCATTTTGGGATCGTTCGACATGTCCGGAGTCATCGTTTTTCATCCGAAAATTGATTTTTTGGACTGTACCAAAAATGATTCAAAATGTCAATTGGATCGTGCCTCATGTTGAATAACCACTATTTAAACCCTCACAGTGACCAAAATTGCCATTTTTACAGAGTTTTGCTTACTCAAAAGCTTCAATTTTGACCCATTTCAGGCACAGAAATGACTTTAAACACACTTATTTTAGTTGACAAAGTCATAATTCACATCCAACAGTCATTTACAGTCAAAAGATTAAATGTTAAAATTTCATCCATATTGACCATTTTGGGATCGTTCGACATGTCCGGAGTCATCGTTTTTCATCCGAAAATTGATTTTTTGGACTGTACCAAAAATGATTCAAAATGTCAATTGGATCGTGCCTCATGTTGAATAACCACTTTTTAAACCCTCAGAGTGACCAAAATTGCCATATTTACAGAGTTTTGCTTACTCAAAAGCTTCAATTTTGATCCGTTTTAGGCACAGAAATGACTTTAAACACACTTTTTTTAGTTGACAAAGTCATAATTCACATCCAACAGTCATTTACAGTCAAAAGATTAAATGTTAAAATTTCATCCATATTGACCATTTTGGGATCGTTCGACATGTCCGGAGTCATCGTTTTTCATCCGAAAATTGATTTTTTGGACTGTACCAAAAATGATTCAAAATGTCAATTGGATCGTGCCTCATGTTGAATAACCACTTTTTAAACCCTCACAGTGACCAAAATTGCCAATTTTACAGAGTTTTGATTACTCAAAAGCTTCAATTTTTACCCCTTTGAGGCACAGAAATGACTTTAAACACACTTATTTTAGTTGACAAAGTCATAATTCACATCCAACAGTCATTTACAGTCAAAAGATTAAATGTTAAAATTTCATCCATATTGACCATTTTGGGATCGTTCGACATGTCCGGAGTCATCGTTTTTCATCCGAAAATTGATTTTTTGAACTGTACCAAAAATGATTCAAAATGTCAATAGGATCGTGCCTCATGTTGAATAACCACTTTTTAAACCCTCACAGTGACCAAAATTGCCAATTTTACAGAGTTTTGCTTACTCAAAAGCTTCAATTTTGATCCGTTTTAGGCACAGAAATGACTTTAAACACACTTATTTTAGTTGACAAAGTCATAATTCACATCCAACAGTCATTTACAGTCAAAAGATTAAATGTTAAAATTTCATTCATATTGACCATTTTGGGATCGTTCGACATGTCCGGAGTCATCGTTTTTCATCCGAAAATTGATTTTTTGGACTGTACCAAAAATGATTCAAAATCTCAATTGGATCGTGCCTCATGTTGAATAACCACTTTTTAAACCCTCACAGTGACCAAAATTGCCAATTTTACAGAGTTTTGCTTACTCAAAAGCTTCAATTTTGATCCGTTTTAGGCACAGAAATGACTTTAAACACACTTATTTTAGTTGACAAAGTCATAATTCACATCCAACAGTCATTTACAGTCAAAAGATTAAATGTTAAAATTTCTTCCATATTGACCATTTTGGGATCGTTCGACATGTCCGGAGTCATCGTTTTTCATCCGAAAATTGATTTTTTGGACTGTACCAAAAATGATTCAAAATGTCAATTGGATCGTGCCTCATGTTGAATAACCACTTTTTAAACCCTCACAGTGACCAAAATTGCCATTTTTACAGAGTTTTGCTTACTCAAAAGCTTCAATTTTGACCCATTTCAGGCACAGAAATGACTTTAAACACACTTATTTTAGTTGACAAAGTCATAATTCACATCCAACAGTCATTTACAGTCAAAAGATTAAATGTTAAAATTTCATCCATATTGACCATTTTGGGATCGTTCGACATGTCCGGAGTCATCGTTTTTCATCCGAAAATTGATTTTTTGGACTGTACCAAAAATGATTCAAAATGTCAATTGGATCGTGCCTCATGTTGAATAACCACTTTTTAAACCCTCACAGTGACCAAAATTGCCAATTTTACAGAGTTTTGCTTACTCAAAAGCTTCAATTTTGACCCATTTCAGGCACAGAAATGACTTTAAACACACTTATTTTAGTTGACAAAGTCATAATTCACATCCAACAGTCATTTAGAGTCAAAAGATTAAATGTTAAAATTTCATCATTATAGACCATTTTGGGAACGTTTGACAGGTCCGGAGTCATCGTTTTTCGTCTGAAAATTGATTTTTTGGACTGTACCAAAAATGATTCAAAATGTCAATTGGATCGTGCCTCATGTTGAATAACCACTTTTTAAACCCTCAGAGTGACCAAAATTGCCATTTTTACAGAGTTTTGCTTACTCAAAAGCTTCAATTTTGATCCATTTTAGGCACAGAAATGACTTTAAACACACTTATTTTAGTTGACAAAGTCGAAATTCACATCCAACAGTCATTTACAGTCAAAAGATTAAATGTTAAAATTTCATCCATATTGACCATTTTGGGATCGTTCGACATGTCCGGAGTCATCGTTTTTCATCCGAAAATTGATTTTTTGGACTGTACCAAAAATGATTCAAAATGTCAATTGGATCGTGCCTCATGTTGAATAACCACTTTTTAAACCCTCACAGTGACCAAAATTGCCAATTTTACAGAGTTTTGCTTACTCAAAAGCTTCAATTTTGACCCGTTTCAGGCACAGAAATGACTTTAAACACACTTATTTTAGTTGACAAAGTCATTATTCACATCCAACAGTCATTTAGAGTCAAAAGATTAAATGATAAAATTTCATCCATATTGACCATTTTGGGATCGTTCGACATGTCCGGAGTCATCGTTTTTCATGCGAAAATTGATTTTTTGGACTGTACCAAAAATGATTCACAATGTCAATTGGATCGTGCCTCATGTTGAATAACCACTTTTTAAACCCTCACAGTGACCAAAATTGCCATTTTTACAGAGTTTTTATTACTCAAAAGCTTCAATTTTTACCCCTTTGAGGCACAGAAATGACTTTAAACACACTTATTTTAGTTGACAAAGTCATAATTCACATCCAACAGTCATTTACAGTCAAAAGATTAAATGTTAAAATTTCATCCATATTGACCATTTTGGGATTGTTCGACATGTCCGGAGTCATCGTTTTTCATCTGAAAATTGATTTTTTGGACTGTACCAAAAATGATTCAAAATGTCAATTGGATCGTGCCTCATGTTGAATAACCACTTTTTAAACCCTCACAGTGACCAAAATTGCCAATTTTACAGAGTTTTGCTTACTCAAAAGCTTCAATTTTGACCCGTTTCAGGCACAGAAATGAATTTAAACACACTTATTTTAGTTGACAAAGTCATTATTCACATCCAACAGTCATTTAGAGTCAAAAGATTAAATGGTAAAATTTCATCCATATTGACCATTTTGGGATCGTTCGACATGTCCGGAGTCATCGTTTTTCATCCGAAAATTGATTTTTTGGACTGTACCAAAAATGATTCAAAATGTCAATTGGATCGTGCCTCATGTTGAATAACCACTTTTAAAACCCTCACAGTGACCAAAATTGCCATTTTTACAGAGTTTTGATTACTCTAAAGCTTCAATTTTGACCCATTTCAGGCACAGAAATGACTTTAAACACACTTATTTTAGTTGACAAAGTCATAATTCACATCCAACAGTCATTTACAGTCAAAAGATTAAATGTTAAAATTTCATCCATGTTGACCATTTTGGGATCGTTCGACATGTCCGGAGTCATCGTTTTTCATCCGAAAATTGATTTTTTGGACTGTACCAAAAATGATTCAAAATGTCAATTGGATCGTGCCTCATGTTGAATAACCACTTTTTAAACCCTCACAGTGACCAAAATTGCCATTTTTACAGAGTTTTGCTTACTCAAAAGTTTCAATTTTGACCCATTTCAGGCACAGAAATGACTTTAAACACACTTATTTTAGTTGACAAAGTCATAATTCACATCCAACAGTCATTTACAGTCAAAAGATTAAATGTTAAAATGTCATCATTATAGACCATTTTGGGAACGTTCGACAGGTCCGGAGTCATCGTTTTTCGTCTGAAAATTGAGTTTTTTGGACTGTACCAAAAATGATTCAAAATGTCAATTGGATCGTGCCTCATGTTGAATAACCACTTTTTAAACCCTCAGAGTGACCAAAATTGCCATTTTTACAGAGTTTTGCTTACTCAAAAGCTTCAATTTTGACCCATTTCAGGCACAGAAATGACTTTAAACACACTTATTTTAGTTGACAAAGTCATAATTCACATCCAACAGTCCTTTAGAGTCAAAAGATTAAATGTTAAAATTTCATCATTATAGACCATTTTGGGAACATTCGACAGGTCCGGAGTCATCGTTTTTCGTCTGAAAATTGATTTTTTGGACTGTACCAAAAATGATTCAAAATGTCAATTGGATCGTGCCTCATGTTGAATAACCACTTTTTAAACCCTCACAGTGACCAATATTGCCAATTTTAAAGAGTTTTGCTTACTCAAAAGCTTCAATTTTGACCCATTTCAGGCACAGAAATGACTTTAAACACACTTATTTTAGTTGACAAAGGCATAATTCACATCCAACAGTCATTTAGAGTCAAAAGATTAAATGTTAAAATTTCATCCATATTGACCATTTTGGGATCGTTCGACATGTCCGGAGTCATCGTTTTTCATCCGAAAATTGATTTTTTGGACTGTACCAAAAATGATTCAAAATGTCAATTGAATCGTGCCTCATGTTGAATAACCACTTTTTAAACCCTCACAGTGACCAAAATTGCCAATTTTACAGAGTTTTGCTTACTCAAAAGCTTCAATTTTGACCCATTTCAGGCACAGAAATGACTTTAAACACACTTATTTTAGTTGACAAAGTCATAATTCACATCCAACAGTCCTTTAGAGTCAAAAGATTAAATGTTAAAATTTCATCATTATAGACCATTTTGGGAACGTTCGACAGGTACGGAGTCATCGTTTTTCGTCTGAAAATTGATTTTTTGGACTGTACCAAAAATGATTCAAAATGTCAATTGGATCGTGCCTCATGTTGAATAACCACTTTTTAAACCCTCAGAGTGACCAAAATTGCCATTTTTACAGAGTTTTGCTTACTCAAAAGCTTCAATTTTGATCCGTTTTAGGCACAGAAATGACTTTAAACACACTTATTTTAGTTGACAAAGTCATAATTCACATCCAACAGTCATTTACAGTCAAAAGATTAAATGTTAAAATTTCATCCATATTGACCATTTTGGGATCGTTCGACATGTCCGGAGTCATCGTTTTTCATCCGAAAATTGATTTTTTGGACTGTACCAAAAATGATTCAAAATGTCAATTGGATCGTGCCTCATGTTGAATAACAACTTTTTAAACCCTCACAGTGACCAAAATTGCTAATTTTACAGAGTTTTGCTTACTCAAAAGCTTCAATTTTGACCCGTTTCAGGCACAGAAATGACTTTAAACACACTTATTTTAGCTGACAAAGTCATTATTCACATCCAACAGTCATTTAGAGTCAAAAGAATAAATGTTAAAATTTCATCCATATTGACCATTTTGGGATCGTTCGACATGTCCGGAGTCATTGTTTTTCATCCGAAAATTGATTTTTGGACTGTACCAAAAATGATTCAAAATGTCAATTGGATCGTGCCTCATGTTGAATAACCACTTTTTAAACCCTCACAGTGACCAAAATTGCCATTTTTACAGAGTTTTGATTACTCAAAAGCTTCAATTTTGACCCATTTCAGGCACAGAAATGACTTTAAACACACTTATTTTAGTTGACAAAGTCATAATTCACATCCAACAGTCATTTACAGTCAAAAGATTAAATGTTAAAATTTCATCCATATTGACCATTTTGGGATCGTTCGACATGTCCGGAGTCATCGTTTTTCATCCGAAAATTGATTTTTTGGACTGTACCAAAAATGATTCAAAATGTCAATTGGATCGTGCCTCATGTTGAATAACCACTTTTTAAACCCTCACAGTGACCAAAATTGCCATTTTTACAGAGTTTTGCTTACTCAAAAGCTTCAATTTTTACCCCTTTGAGGCACAGAAATGACTTTAAACACACTTATTTTAGTTGACAAAGTCATAATTCACATCCAACAGTCATTTACAGTCAAAAGAATAAATGTTAAAATTTCATCCATATTGACCATTTTGGGATCGTTCGACATGTCCGGAGTCATCGTTTTTCATCCGAAAATTGATTTTTTGGACTGTACCAAAAATGATTCAAAATGTCAATTGGATCGTGCCTCATGTTGAATAACCACTTTTTAAACCCTCACAGTGACCAAAATTGCCAATTTTACAGAGTTTTGCTTACTCAAAAGCTTCAATTTTGACCCGTTTCAGGCACAGAAATGACTTTAAACACACTTATTTTAGTTGACAAAGTCATTATTCACATCCAACAGTCATTTAGAGTCAAAAGATTAAATGGTAAAATTTCATCCATATTGACCATTTTGGGATCGTTCGACATGTCCGGAGTCATAGTTTTTCATCCGAAAATTGATTTTTTGGACTGTACCAAAAATGATTCAAAATGTCAATTGGATCGTGCCTCATGTTGAATAACCACTTTTAAAACCCTCACAGTGACCAAAATTGCCATTTTTACAGAGTTTTGATTACTCAAAAGCTTCAATTTTGACCCATTTCAGGCACAGAAATGACTTTAAACACACTTATTTTAGTTGACAAAGTCATAATTCACATCCAACAGTCATTTAGAGTCAAAAGATTAAATGTTAAAATTTCATCATTATAGACCATTTTGGGAATGTTCGACAGGTACGGAGTCATCGTTTTTCGTCTGAAAATTGATTTTTTGGACTGTACCAAAAATGATTCAAAATGTCAATTGGATCGTGCCTCATGTTGAATAACCACTTTTTAAACCCTCAGAGTGACCAAAATTGCCATTTTTACAGAGTTTTGCTTACTCAAAAGCTTCAATTTTGATCCGTTTTAGGCACAGAAATGACTTTAAACACACTTATTTTAGTTGACAAAGTCATAATTCACATCCAACAGTCATTTACAGTCAAAAGATTAAATGTTAAAATTTCATCCATATTGACCATTTTGGGATCGTTCGACATGTCCGGAGTCATCGTTTTTCATCCGAAAATTGATTTTTTGGACTGTACCAAAAATGATTCAAAATGTCAATTGGATCGTGCCTCATGTTGAATAACAACTTTTTAAACCCTCACAGTGACCAAAATTGTTAATTTTACAGAGTTTTGCTTACTCAAAAGCTTCAATTTTGACCCGTTTCAGGCACAGAAATGACTTTAAACACACTTATTTTAGCTGACAAAGTCATTATTCACATCCAACAGTCATTTAGAGTCAAAAGATTAAATGTTAAAATTTCATCCATATTGACCATTTTGGGATCGTTCGACATGTCCGGAGTCATTGTTTTTCATCCGAAAATTGATTTTTGGACTGTACCAAAAATGATTCAAAATGTCAATTGGATCGTGCCTCATGTTGAATAACCACTTTTTAAACCCTCACAGTGACCAAAATTGCCATTTTTACAGAGTTTTGATTACTCAAAAGCTTCAATTTTGACCCATTTCAGGCACAGAAATGACTTTAAACACACTTATTTTAGTTGACAAAGTCATAATTCACATCCAACAGTCATTTACAGTCAAAAGATTAAATGTTAAAATTTCATCCATATTGACCATTTTGGGATCGTTCGACATGTCCGGAGTCATCGTTTTTCATCCGAAAATTGATTTTTTGGACTGTACCAAAAATGATTCAAAATGTCAATTGGATCGTGCCTCATGTTGAATAACCACTTTTTAAACCCTCACAGTGACCAAAATTGCCATTTTTACAGAGTTTTGCTTACTCAAAAGCTTCAATTTTTACCCCTTTGAGGCACAGAAATGACTTTAAACACACTTATTTTAGTTGACAAAGTCATAATTCACATCCAACAGTCATTTACAGTCAAAAGATTAAATGTTAAAATTTCATCCATATTGACCATTTTGGGATCGTTCGACATGTCCGGAGTCATCGTTTTTCATCCGAAAATTGATTTTTTGGACTGTACCAAAAATGATTCAAAATGTCAATTGGATCGTGCCTCATGTTGAATAACCACTTTTTAAACCCTCACAGTGACCAAAATTGCCAATTTTACAGAGTTTTGCTTACTCAAAAGCTTCAATTTTGACCCGTTTCAGGCACAGAAATGACTTTAAACACACTTATTTTAGTTGACAAAGTCATTATTCACATCCAACAGTCATTTAGAGTCAAAAGATTAAATGGTAAAATTTCATCCATATTGACCATTTTGGGATCGTTCGACATGTCCGGAGTCATCGTTTTTCATCCGAAAATTGATTTTTTGGACTGTACCAAAAATGATTCAAAATGTCAATTGGATCGTGCCTCATGTTGAATAACCACTTTTAAAACCCTCACAGTGACCAAAATTGCCATTTTTACAGAGTTTTGATTACTCAAAAGCTTCAATTTTGACCCATTTCAGGCACAGAAATGACTTTAAACACACTTATTTTAGTTGACAAAGTCATAATTCACATCCAACAGTCATTTACAGTCAAAAGATTAAATGTTAAAATTTCATCCATATTGACCATTTTGGGATCGTTCGACATGTCCGGAGTCATCGTTTTTCATCCGAAAATTGATTTTTTGGACTGTACCAAAAATGATTCAAAATGTCAATTGGATCGTGCCTCATGTTGAATAACCACTTTTTAAACCCTCACAGTGACCAAAATTGCCATTTTTACAGAGTTTTGCTTACTCAAAAGCTTCAATTTTGACCCATTTCAGGCACAGAAATGACTTTAAACACACTTATTTTAGTTGACAAAGTCATAATTCACATCCAACAGTCATTTACAGTCAAAAGATTAAATGTTAAAATTTCATCCATATTGACCATTTTGGGATCGTTCGACATGTCCGGAGTCATCGTTTTTCATCCGAAAATTGATTTTTTGGACTGTACCAAAAATGATTCAAAATGTCAATTGGATCGTGCCTCATGTTGAATAACCACTATTTAAACCCTCACAGTGACCAAAATTGCCATTTTTACAGAGTTTTGCTTACTCAAAAGCTTCAATTTTGACCCATTTCAGGCACAGAAATGACTTTAAACACACTTATTTTAGTTGACAAAGTCATAATTCACATCCAACAGTCATTTACAGTCAAAAGATTAAATGTTAAAATTTCATCCATATTGACCATTTTGGGATCGTTCGACATGTCCGGAGTCATCGTTTTTCATCCGAAAATTGATTTTTTGGACTGTACCAAAAATGATTCAAAATGTCAATTGGATCGTGCCTCATGTTGAATAACCACTTTTTAAACCCTCAGAGTGACCAAAATTGCCATATTTACAGAGTTTTGCTTACTCAAAAGCTTCAATTTTGATCCGTTTTAGGCACAGAAATGACTTTAAACACACTTTTTTTAGTTGACAAAGTCATAATTCACATCCAACAGTCATTTACAGTCAAAAGATTAAATGTTAAAATTTCATCCATATTGACCATTTTGGGATCGTTCGACATGTCCGGAGTCATCGTTTTTCATCCGAAAATTGATTTTTTGGACTGTACCAAAAATGATTCAAAATGTCAATTGGATCGTGCCTCATGTTGAATAACCACTTTTTAAACCCTCACAGTGACCAAAATTGCCAATTTTACAGAGTTTTGATTACTCAAAAGCTTCAATTTTTACCCCTTTGAGGCACAGAAATGACTTTAAACACACTTATTTTAGTTGACAAAGTCATAATTCACATCCAACAGTCATTTACAGTCAAAAGATTAAATGTTAAAATTTCATCCATATTGACCATTTTGGGATCGTTCGACATGTCCGGAGTCATCGTTTTTCATCCGAAAATTGATTTTTTGAACTGTACCAAAAATGATTCAAAATGTCAATAGGATCGTGCCTCATGTTGAATAACCACTTTTTAAACCCTCACAGTGACCAAAATTGCCAATTTTACAGAGTTTTGCTTACTCAAAAGCTTCAATTTTGATCCGTTTTAGGCACAGAAATGACTTTAAACACACTTATTTTAGTTGACAAAGTCATAATTCACATCCAACAGTCATTTACAGTCAAAAGATTAAATGTTAAAATTTCATCCATATTGACCATTTTGGGATCGTTCGACATGTCCGGAGTCATCGTTTTTCATCCGAAAATTGATTTTTTGGACTGTACCAAAAATGATTCAAAATCTCAATTGGATCGTGCCTCATGTTGAATAACCACTTTTTAAACCCTCACAGTGACCAAAATTGCCAATTTTACAGAGTTTTGCTTACTCAAAAGCTTCAATTTTGATCCGTTTTAGGCACAGAAATGACTTTAAACACACTTATTTTAGTTGACAAAGTCATAATTCACATCCAACAGTCATTTACAGTCAAAAGATTAAATGTTAAAATTTCTTCCATATTGACCATTTTGGGATCGTTCGACATGTCCGGAGTCATCGTTTTTCATCCGAAAATTGATTTTTTGGACTGTACCAAAAATGATTCAAAATGTCAATTGGATCGTGCCTCATGTTGAATAACCACTTTTTAAACCCTCACAGTGACCAAAATTGCCATTTTTACAGAGTTTTGCTTACTCAAAAGCTTCAATTTTGACCCATTTCAGGCACAGAAATGACTTTAAACACACTTATTTTAGTTGACAAAGTCATAATTCACATCCAACAGTCATTTACAGTCAAAAGATTAAATGTTAAAATTTCATCCATATTGACCATTTTGGGATCGTTCGACATGTCCGGAGTCATCGTTTTTCATCCGAAAATTGATTTTTTGGACTGTACCAAAAATGATTCAAAATGTCAATTGGATCGTGCCTCATGTTGAATAACCACTTTTTAAACCCTCACAGTGACCAAAATTGCCAATTTTACAGAGTTTTGCTTACTCAAAAGCTTCAATTTTGACCCATTTCAGGCACAGAAATGACTTTAAACACACTTATTTTAGTTGACAAAGTCATAATTCACATCCAACAGTCATTTAGAGTCAAAAGATTAAATGTTAAAATTTCATCATTATAGACCATTTTGGGAACGTTTGACAGGTCCGGAGTCATCGTTTTTCGTCTGAAAATTGATTTTTTGGACTGTACCAAAAATGATTCAAAATGTCAATTGGATCGTGCCTCATGTTGAATAACCACTTTTTAAACCCTCAGAGTGACCAAAATTGCCATTTTTACAGAGTTTTGCTTACTCAAAAGCTTCAATTTTGATCCGTTTTAGGCACAGAAATGACTTTAAACACACTTATTTTAGTTGACAAAGTCGAAATTCACATCCAACAGTCATTTACAGTCAAAAGATTAAATGTTAAAATTTCATCCATATTGACCATTTTGGGATCGTTCGACATGTCCGGAGTCATCGTTTTTCATCCGAAAATTGATTTTTTGGACTGTACCAAAAATGATTCAAAATGTCAATTGGATCGTGCCTCATGTTGAATAACCACTTTTTAAACCCTCACAGTGACCAAAATTGCCAATTTTACAGAGTTTTGCTTACTCAAAAGCTTCAATTTTGACCCGTTTCAGGCACAGAAATGACTTTAAACACACTTATTTTAGTTGACAAAGTCATTATTCACATCCAACAGTCATTTAGAGTCAAAAGATTAAATGATAAAATTTCATCCATATTGACCATTTTGGGATCGTTCGACATGTCCGGAGTCATCGTTTTTCATGCGAAAATTGATTTTTTGGACTGTACCAAAAATGATTCACAATGTCAATTGGATCGTGCCTCATGTTGAATAACCACTTTTTAAACCCTCACAGTGACCAAAATTGCCATTTTTACAGAGTTTTTATTACTCAAAAGCTTCAATTTTTACCCCTTTGAGGCACAGAAATGACTTTAAACACACTTATTTTAGTTGACAAAGTCATAATTCACATCCAACAGTCATTTACAGTCAAAAGATTAAATGTTAAAATTTCATCCATATTGACCATTTTGGGATCGTTCGACATGTCCGGAGTCATCGTTTTTCATCCGAAAATTGATTTTTTGGACTGTACCAAAAATGATTCAAAATGTCAATTGGATCGTGCCTCATGTTGAATAACCACTTTTTAAACCCTCACAGTGACCAAAATTGCCATTTTTACAGAGTTTTGCTTACTCAAAAGCTTCAATTTTGACCCATTTCAGGCACAGAAATGACTTTAAACACACTTATTTTAGTTGACAAAGTCATAATTCACATCCAACAGTCATTTACAGTCAAAAGATTAAATGTTAAAATTTCATCCATATTGACCATTTTGGGATCGTTCGACATGTCCGGAGTCATCGTTTTTCATCCGAAAATTGATTTTTTGGACTGTACCAAAAATGATTCAAAATGTCAATTGGATCGTGCCTCATGTTGAATAACCACTATTTAAACCCTCACAGTGACCAAAATTGCCATTTTTACAGAGTTTTGCTTACTCAAAAGCTTCAATTTTGACCCATTTCAGGCACAGAAATGACTTTAAACACACTTATTTTAGTTGACAAAGTCATAATTCACATCCAACAGTCATTTACAGTCAAAAGATTAAATGTTAAAATTTCATCCATATTGACCATTTTGGGATCGTTCGACATGTCCGGAGTCATCGTTTTTCATCCGAAAATTGATTTTTTGGACTGTACCAAAAATGATTCAAAATGTCAATTGGATCGTGCCTCATGTTGAATAACCACTTTTTAAACCCTCAGAGTGACCAAAATTGCCATATTTACAGAGTTTTGCTTACTCAAAAGCTTCAATTTTGATCCGTTTTAGGCACAGAAATGACTTTAAACACACTTTTTTTAGTTGACAAAGTCATAATTCACATCCAACAGTCATTTACAGTCAAAAGATTAAATGTTAAAATTTCATCCATATTGACCATTTTGGGATCGTTCGACATGTCCGGAGTCATCGTTTTTCATCCGAAAATTGATTTTTTGGACTGTACCAAAAATGATTCAAAATGTCAATTGGATCGTGCCTCATGTTGAATAACCACTTTTTAAACCCTCACAGTGACCAAAATTGCCAATTTTACAGAGTTTTGATTACTCAAAAGCTTCAATTTTTACCCCTTTGAGGCACAGAAATGACTTTAAACACACTTATTTTAGTTGACAAAGTCATAATTCACATCCAACAGTCATTTACAGTCAAAAGATTAAATGTTAAAATTTCATCCATATTGACCATTTTGGGATCGTTCGACATGTCCGGAGTCATCGTTTTTCATCCGAAAATTGATTTTTTGAACTGTACCAAAAATGATTCAAAATGTCAATAGGATCGTGCCTCATGTTGAATAACCACTTTTTAAACCCTCACAGTGACCAAAATTGCCAATTTTACAGAGTTTTGCTTACTCAAAAGCTTCAATTTTGATCCGTTTTAGGCACAGAAATGACTTTAAACACACTTATTTTAGTTGACAAAGTCATAATTCACATCCAACAGTCATTTACAGTCAAAAGATTAAATGTTAAAATTTCATCCATATTGACCATTTTGGGATCGTTCGACATGTCCGGAGTCATCGTTTTTCATCCGAAAATTGATTTTTTGGACTGTACCAAAAATGATTCAAAATCTCAATTGGATCGTGCCTCATGTTGAATAACCACTTTTTAAACCCTCACAGTGACCAAAATTGCCAATTTTACAGAGTTTTGCTTACTCAAAAGCTTCAATTTTGATCCGTTTTAGGCACAGAAATGACTTTAAACACACTTATTTTAGTTGACAAAGTCATAATTCACATCCAACAGTCATTTACAGTCAAAAGATTAAATGTTAAAATTTCTTCCATATTGACCATTTTGGGATCGTTCGACATGTCCGGAGTCATCGTTTTTCATCCGAAAATTGATTTTTTGGACTGTACCAAAAATGATTCAAAATGTCAATTGGATCGTGCCTCATGTTGAATAACCACTTTTTAAACCCTCACAGTGACCAAAATTGCCATTTTTACAGAGTTTTGCTTACTCAAAAGCTTCAATTTTGACCCATTTCAGGCACAGAAATGACTTTAAACACACTTATTTTAGTTGACAAAGTCATAATTCACATCCAACAGTCATTTACAGTCAAAAGATTAAATGTTAAAATTTCATCCATATTGACCATTTTGGGATCGTTCGACATGTCCGGAGTCATCGTTTTTCATCCGAAAATTGATTTTTTGGACTGTACCAAAAATGATTCAAAATGTCAATTGGATCGTGCCTCATGTTGAATAACCACTTTTTAAACCCTCACAGTGACCAAAATTGCCAATTTTACAGAGTTTTGCTTACTCAAAAGCTTCAATTTTGACCCATTTCAGGCACAGAAATGACTTTAAACACACTTATTTTAGTTGACAAAGTCATAATTCACATCCAACAGTCATTTAGAGTCAAAAGATTAAATGTTAAAATTTCATCATTATAGACCATTTTGGGAACGTTTGACAGGTCCGGAGTCATCGTTTTTCGTCTGAAAATTGATTTTTTGGACTGTACCAAAAATGATTCAAAATGTCAATTGGATCGTGCCTCATGTTGAATAACCACTTTTTAAACCCTCAGAGTGACCAAAATTGCCATTTTTACAGAGTTTTGCTTACTCAAAAGCTTCAATTTTGATCCGTTTTAGGCACAGAAATGACTTTAAACACACTTATTTTAGTTGACAAAGTCGAAATTCACATCCAACAGTCATTTACAGTCAAAAGATTAAATGTTAAAATTTCATCCATATTGACCATTTTGGGATCGTTCGACATGTCCGGAGTCATCGTTTTTCATCCGAAAATTGATTTTTTGGACTGTACCAAAAATGATTCAAAATGTCAATTGGATCGTGCCTCATGTTGAATAACCACTTTTTAAACCCTCACAGTGACCAAAATTGCCAATTTTACAGAGTTTTGCTTACTCAAAAGCTTCAATTTTGACCCGTTTCAGGCACAGAAATGACTTTAAACACACTTATTTTAGTTGACAAAGTCATTATTCACATCCAACAGTCATTTAGAGTCAAAAGATTAAATGATAAAATTTCATCCATATTGACCATTTTGGGATCGTTCGACATGTCCGGAGTCATCGTTTTTCATGCGAAAATTGATTTTTTGGACTGTACCAAAAATGATTCACAATGTCAATTGGATCGTGCCTCATGTTGAATAACCACTTTTTAAACCCTCACAGTGACCAAAATTGCCATTTTTACAGAGTTTTTATTACTCAAAAGCTTCAATTTTTACCCCTTTGAGGCACAGAAATGACTTTAAACACACTTATTTTAGTTGACAAAGTCATAATTCACATCCAACAGTCATTTACAGTCAAAAGATTAAATGTTAAAATTTCATCCATATTGACCATTTTGGGATCGTTCGACATGTCCGGAGTCATCGTTTTTCATCCGAAAATTGATTTTTTGGACTGTACCAAAAATGATTCAAAATGTCAATTGGATCGTGCCTCATGTTGAATAACCACTATTTAAACCCTCACAGTGACCAAAATTGCCATTTTTACAGAGTTTTGCTTACTCAAAAGCTTCAATTTTGACCCATTTCAGGCACAGAAATGACTTTAAACACACTTATTTTAGTTGACAAAGTCATAATTCACATCCAACAGTCATTTACAGTCAAAAGATTAAATGTTAAAATTTCATCCATATTGACCATTTTGGGATCGTTCGACATGTCCGGAGTCATCGTTTTTCATCCGAAAATTGATTTTTTGGACTGTACCAAAAATGATTCAAAAAGTCAATTGGATCGTGCCTCATGTTGAATAACCACTTTTTAAACCCTCAGAGTGACCAAAATTGCCATATTTACAGAGTTTTGCTTACTCAAAAGCTTCAATTTTGATCCGTTTTAGGCACAGAAATGACTTTAAACACACTTTTTTTAGTTGACAAAGTCATAATTCACATCCAACAGTCATTTACAGTCAAAAGATTAAATGTTAAAATTTCATCCATATTGACCATTTTGGGATCGTTCGACATGTCCGGAGTCATCGTTTTTCATCCGAAAATTGATTTTTTGGACTGTACCAAAAATGATTCAAAATGTCAATTGGATCGTGCCTCATGTTGAATAACCACTTTTTAAACCCTCACAGTGACCAAAATTGCCAATTTTACAGAGTTTTGATTACTCAAAAGCTTCAATTTTTACCCCTTTGAGGCACAGAAATGACTTTAAACACACTTATTTTAGTTGACAAAGTCATAATTCACATCCAACAGTCATTTACAGTCAAAAGATTAAATGTTAAAATTTCATCCATATTGACCATTTTGGGATCGTTCGACATGTCCGGAGTCATCGTTTTTCATCCGAAAATTGATTTTTTGAACTGTACCAAAAATGATTCAAAATGTCAATAGGATCGTGCCTCATGTTGAATAACCACTTTTTAAACCCTCACAGTGACCAAAATTGCCAATTTTACAGAGTTTTGCTTACTCAAAAGCTTCAATTTTGATCCGTTTTAGGCACAGAAATGACTTTAAACACACTTATTTTAGTTGACAAAGTCATAATTCACATCCAACAGTCATTTACAGTCAAAAGATTAAATGTTAAAATTTCATCCATATTGACCATTTTGGGATCGTTCGACATGTCCGGAGTCATCGTTTTTCATCCGAAAATTGATTTTTTGGACTGTACCAAAAATGATTCAAAATCTCAATTGGATCGTGCCTCATGTTGAATAACCACTTTTTAAACCCTCACAGTGACCAAAATTGCCAATTTTACAGAGTTTTGCTTACTCAAAAGCTTCAATTTTGATCCGTTTTAGGCACAGAAATGACTTTAAACACACTTATTTTAGTTGACAAAGTCATAATTCACATCCAACAGTCATTTACAGTCAAAAGATTAAATGTTAAAATTTCTTCCATATTGACCATTTTGGGATCGTTCGACATGTCCGGAGTCATCGTTTTTCATCCGAAAATTGATTTTTTGGACTGTACCAAAAATGATTCAAAATGTCAATTGGATCGTGCCTCATGTTGAATAACCACTTTTTAAACCCTCACAGTGACCAAAATTGCCATTTTTACAGAGTTTTGCTTACTCAAAAGCTTCAATTTTGACCCATTTCAGGCACAGAAATGACTTTAAACACACTTATTTTAGTTGACAAAGTCATAATTCACATCCAACAGTCATTTACAGTCAAAAGATTAAATGTTAAAATTTCATCCATATTGACCATTTTGGGATCGTTCGACATGTCCGGAGTCATCGTTTTTCATCCGAAAATTGATTTTTTGGACTGTACCAAAAATGATTCAAAATGTCAATTGGATCGTGCCTCATGTTGAATAACCACTTTTTAAACCCTCACAGTGACCAAAATTGCCAATTTTACAGAGTTTTGCTTACTCAAAAGCTTCAATTTTGACCCATTTCAGGCACAGAAATGACTTTAAACACACTTATTTTAGTTGACAAAGTCATAATTCACATCCAACAGTCATTTAGAGTCAAAAGATTAAATGTTAAAATTTCATCATTATAGACCATTTTGGGAACGTTTGACAGGTCCGGAGTCATCGTTTTTCGTCTGAAAATTGATTTTTTGGACTGTACCAAAAATGATTCAAAATGTCAATTGGATCGTGCCTCATGTTGAATAACACTTTTTAAACCCTCAGAGTGACCAAAATTGCCATTTTTACAGAGTTTTGCTTACTCAAAAGCTTCAATTTTGATCCGTTTTAGGCACAGAAATGACTTTAAACACACTTATTTTAGTTGACAAAGTCGAAATTCACATCCAACAGTCATTTACAGTCAAAAGATTAAATGTTAAAATTTCATCCATATTGACCATTTTGGGATCGTTCGACATGTCCGGAGTCATCGTTTTTCATCCGAAAATTGATTTTTTGGACTGTACCAAAAATGATTCAAAATGTCAATTGGATCGTGCCTCATGTTGAATAACCACTTTTTAAACCCTCACAGTGACCAAAATTGCCAATTTTACAGAGTTTTGCTTACTCAAAAGCTTCAATTTTGACCCGTTTCAGGCACAGAAATGACTTTAAACACACTTATTTTAGTTGACAAAGTCATTATTCACATCCAACAGTCATTTAGAGTCAAAAGATTAAATGATAAAATTTCATCCATATTGACCATTTTGGGATCGTTCAACATGTCCGGAGTCATCGTTTTTCATGCGAAAATTGATTTTTTGGACTGTACCAAAAATGATTCACAATGTCAATTGGATCGTGCCTCATGTTGAATAACCACTTTTTAAACCCTCACAGTGACCAAAATTGCCATTTTTACAGAGTTTTTATTACTCAAAAGCTTCAATTTTTACCCCTTTGAGGCACAGAAATGACTTTAAACACACTTATTTTAGTTGACAAAGTCATAATTCACATCCAACAGTCATTTACAGTCAAAAGATTAAATGTTAAAATTTCATCCATATTGACCATTTTGGGATTGTTCGACATGTCCGGAGTCATCGTTTTTCATCTGAAAATTGATTTTTTGGACTGTACCAAAAATGATTCAAAATGTCAATTGGATCGTGCCTCATGTTGAATAACCACTTTTTAAACCCTCACAGTGACCAAAATTGCCAATTTTACAGAGTTTTGCTTACTCAAAAGCTTCAATTTTGACCCGTTTCAGGCACAGAAATGAATTTAAACACACTTATTTTAGTTGACAAAGTCATTATTCACATCCAACAGTCATTTAGAGTCAAAAGATTAAATGGTAAAATTTCATCCATATTGACCATTTTGGGATCGTTCGACATGTCCGGAGTCATCGTTTTTCATCCGAAAATTGATTTTTTGGACTGTACCAAAAATGATTCAAAATGTCAATTGGATCGTGCCTCATGTTGAATAACCACTTTTAAAACCCTCACAGTGACCAAAATTGCCATTTTTACAGAGTTTTGATTACTCTAAAGCTTCAATTTTGACCCATTTCAGGCACAGAAATGACTTTAAACACACTTATTTTAGTTGACAAAGTCATAATTCACATCCAACAGTCATTTACAGTCAAAAGATTAAATGTTAAAATTTCATCCATGTTGACCATTTTGGGATCGTTCGACATGTCCGGAGTCATCGTTTTTCATCCGAAAATTGATTTTTTGGACTGTACCAAAAATGATTCAAAATGTCAATTGGATCGTGCCTCATGTTGAATAACCACTTTTTAAACCCTCACAGTGACCAAAATTGCCATTTTTACAGAGTTTTGCTTACTCAAAAGTTTCAATTTTGACCCATTTCAGGCACAGAAATGACTTTAAACACACTTATTTTAGTTGACAAAGTCATAATTCACATCCAACAGTCATTTACAGTCAAAAGATTAAATGTTAAAATGTCATCATTATAGACCATTTTGGGAACGTTCGACAGGTCCGGAGTCATCGTTTTTCGTCTGAAAATTGATTTTTTGGACTGTACCAAAAATGATTCAAAATGTCAATTGGATCGTGCCTCATGTTGAATAACCACTTTTTAAACCCTCAGAGTGACCAAAATTGCCATTTTTACAGAGTTTTGCTTACTCAAAAGCTTCAATTTTGACCCATTTCAGGCACAGAAATGACTTTAAACACACTTATTTTTGATTGACAAAGTCATAATTCACATCCAACAGTCCTTTAGAGTCAAAAGATTAAATGTTAAAATTTCATCATTATAGACCATTTTGGGAACATTCGACAGGTCCGGAGTCATCGTTTTTCGTCTGAAAATTGATTTTTTGGACTGTACCAAAAATGATTCAAAATGTCAATTGGATCGTGCCTCATGTTGAATAACCACTTTTTAAACCCTCACAGTGACCAATATTGCCAATTTTAAAGAGTTTTGCTTACTCAAAAGCTTCAATTTTGACCCATTTCAGGCACAGAAATGACTTTAAACACACTTATTTTAGTTGACAAAGGCATAATTCACATCCAACAGTCATTTAGAGTCAAAAGATTAAATGTTAAAATTTCATCCATATTGACCATTTTGGGATCGTTCGACATGTCCGGAGTCATCGTTTTTCATCCGAAAATTGATTTTTTGGACTGTACCAAAAATGATTCAAAATGTCAATTGAATCGTGCCTCATGTTGAATAACCACTTTTTAAACCCTCACAGTGACCAAAATTGCCAATTTTACAGAGTTTTGCTTACTCAAAAGCTTCAATTTTGACCCATTTCAGGCACAGAAATGACTTTAAACACACTTATTTTAGTTGACAAAGTCATAATTCACATCCAACAGTCCTTTAGAGTCAAAAGATTAAATGTTAAAATTTCATCATTATAGACCATTTTGGGAACGTTCGACAGGTCCGGAGTCATCGTTTTTCGTCTGAAAATTGATTTTTTGGACTGTACCAAAAATGATTCAAAATGTCAATTGGATCGTGCCTCATGCTGAATAACCACTTTTTAAACCCTCAGAGTGACCAAAATTGCCATATTTACAGAGTTTTGCTTACTCAAAAGCTTCAATTTTGATCCGTTTTAGGCACAGAAATGACTTTAAACACACTTTTTTTAGTTGACAAAGTCATAATTCACATCCAACAGTCATTTACAGTCAAAAGATTAAATGTTAAAATTTCATCCATATTGACCATTTTGGGATCGTTCGACATGTCCGGAGTCATCGTTTTTCATCCGAAAATTGATTTTTTGGACTGTACCAAAAATGATTCAAAATGTCAATTGGATCGTGCCTCATGTTGAATAACCACTTTTTAAACCCTCACAGTGACCAAAATTGCCAATTTTAAAGAGTTTTGCTTACTCAAAAGCTTCAATTTTGACCCATTTCAGGCACAGAAATGACTTTAAACACACTTATTTTAGTTGACAAAGTCATAATTCACATCCAACAGTCATTTAGAGTCAAAAGATTTAATGTTAAAATTTCATCATTATAGACCATTTTGGGAACGTTCGACAGGTCCGGAGTCATCGTTTTTCATCCGAAAATTGATTTTTTGGACTGTACCAAAAATGATTCAAAATGTCAATTGGATCGTGCCTCATGTTGAATAACCACTTTTTAAACCCCCACAGTGACCAAAATTGCCAATTTTACAGAGTTTTGCTTTCTCAAAAGCTTCAATTTTGACCCGTTTTAGGCACAGAAATGACTTTAAACACACTTATTTTAGTTGACAAAGTCATTATTCACATCCAACAGTCATTTAGAGTCAAAAGATTAAATGTTAAAATTTCATCCATATTGACCATTTTGGGATCGTTCGACATGTCCGGAGTCATCGTTTTTCATCCGAAAATTGATTTTTTGGACTGTACCAAAAATGATTCAAAATGTCAATTGGATCGTGCCTCATGTTGAATAACCACTTTTTAAACCCTCACAGTGACCAAAATTGCCAATTTTACAGAGTTTTGCTTACTCAAAAGCTTCAATTTTGACCCATTTCGGCACAGAAATGACTTTAAACACACTTATTTTAGTTGACAAAGTCATAATTCACATCCAACAGTCATTTAGAGTCAAAAGATTAAATGCTAAAATTTCATCATTATAGACCATTTTGGGAACGTTCGACATGTCCGGAGTCATCGTTTTTCATCCGAAAATTGATTTTTTGGACTGTACCAAAAATGATTCAAAATGTCAATTGGATCGTGCCTCATGTTGAATAACCACTGTTTAAACCCTCACAGTGACCAAAATTGCCAATTTTAAAGAGTTTTGCTTACTCAAAAGCTTCAATTTTGACCCATTTCAGGCACAGAAATGACTTTAAACACACTTATTTTAGTTGACAAAGTCATAATTCACATCCAACAGTCATTTAGAGTCAAAAGATTTAATGTTAAAATTTCATCATTATAGACCATTTTGGGAACGTTCGACAGGTCCGGAGTCATCGTTTTTCATCCGAAAATTGATTTTTTGGACTGTACCAAAAATGATTCAAAATGTCAATTGGATCGTGCCTCATGTTGAATAACCACTTTTTAAACCCTCACAGTGACCAAAATTGCCAATTTTAAAGAGTTTTGCTTACTCAAAAGCTTCAATTTTGACCCATTTCAGGCACAGAAATGACTTTAAACACACTTATTTTAGTTGACAAAGTCATAATTCACATCCAACAGTCATTTAGAGTCAAAAGATTTAATGTTAAAATTTCATCATTATAGACCATTTTGGGAACGTTCGACAGGTCCGGAGTCATCGTTTTTCATCCGAAAATTGATTTTTTGGACTGTACCAAAAATGATTCAAAATGTCAATTGGATCGTGCCTCATGTTGAATAACCACTTTTTAAACCCCCACAGTGACCAAAATTGCCAATTTTACAGAGTTTTGCTTTCTCAAAAGCTTCAATTTTGACCCGTTTTAGGCACAGAAATGACTTTAAACACACTTATTTTAGTTGACAAAGTCATTATTCACATCCAACAGTCATTTAGAGTCAAAAGATTAAATGTTAAAATTTCATCCATATTGACCATTTTGGGATCGTTCGACATGTCCGGAGTCATCGTTTTTCATCCGAAAATTGATTTTTTGGACTGTACCAAAAATGATTCAAAATGTCAATTGGATCGTGCCTCATGTTGAATAACCACTTTTTAAACCCTCACAGTGACCAAAATTGCCAATTTTACAGAGTTTTGCTTACTCAAAAGCTTCAATTTTGACCCATTTCGGCACAGAAATGACTTTAAACACACTTATTTTAGTTGACAAAGTCATAATTCACATCCAACAGTCATTTAGAGTCAAAAGATTAAATGCTAAAATTTCATCATTATAGACCATTTTGGGAACGTTCGACAGGTCCGGAGTCATCGTTTTTCGTCTGAAAATTGATTTTTTGGACTGTACCAAAAATGATTCAAAATGTCAATTGGATCGTGCCTCATGTTGAATAACCACTTTTTAAACCCTCACAGTGACCAAAATTGCCATTTTTACAGAGTTTTGATTACTCAAAAGCTTCAATTTTGACCCATTTCAGGCACAGAAATGACTTTAAACACACTTATTTTAGTTGACAAAGTCATAATTCACATCCAACAGTCATTTACAGTCAAAAGATTAAATGTTAAAATTTCTCCATATTGACCATTTTGGGATCGTTCGACATGTCCAGAGTCATAGATTTTCATCCGAAAATTGATTTTTTGGACTGTACCAAAAATGATTCAAAATGTCAATTGGATCGTGCCTCATGTTGAATAACCACTATTTAAACCCTCACAGTGACCAAAATTGCCATTTTTACAGAGTTTTGCTTACTCAAAAGCTTCAATTTTGACCCATTTCAGGCACAGAAATGACTTTAAACACACTTATTTTAGTTGACAAAGTCATAATTCACATCCAACAGTCATTTACAGTAAAAAGATTAAATGTTAAAATTTCATCCGTATTGACCATTTTGGGATCGTTCGACATGTCCGGAGTCATCGTTTTTCATCCGAAAATTGATTTTTTGGACTGTACCAAAAATGATTCAAAATGTCAATTGGATCGTGCCTCATGTTGAATAACCACTTTTTAAACCCTCAGAGTGACCAAAATTGCCATATTTACAGAGTTTTGCTTACTCAAAAGCTTCAATTTTGATCCGTTTTAGGCACAGAAATGACTTTAAACACACTTTTTTTAGTTGACAAAGTCATAATTCACATCCAACAGTCATTTACAGTCAAAAGATTAAATGTTAAAATTTCATCCATATTGACCATTTTGGGATCGTTCGACATGTCCGGAGTCATCATTTTTCATCCGAAAATTGATTTTTTGGACTGTACCAAAAATGATTCAAAATGTCAATTGGATCGTGCCTCATGTTGAATAACCACTTTTTAAACCCTCACAGTGACCAAAATTGCCAATTTTACAGAGTTTTGCTTACTCAAAAGCTTCAATTTTGACCCATTTCGGCACAGAAATGACTTTAAACACACTTATTTTAGTTGACAAAGTCATAATTCACATCCAACAGTCATTTAGAGTCAAAAGATTAAATGCTAAAATTTCATCATTATAGACCATTTTGGGAACGTTCGACAGGTCCGGAGTCATCGTTTTTCGTCTGAAAATTGATTTTTTGGACTGTACCAAAAATGATTCAAAATGTCAATTGGATCGTGCCTCATGTTGAATAACCACTTTTTAAACCCTCACAGTGACCAAAATTGCCATTTTTACAGAGTTTTGATTACTCAAAAGCTTCAATTTTGACCCATTTCAGGCACAGAAATGACTTTAAACACACTTATTTTAGTTGACAAAGTCATAATTCACATCCAACAGTCATTTACAGTCAAAAGATTAAATGTTAAAATTTCTCCATATTGACCATTTTGGGATCGTTCGACATGTCCAGAGTCATAGATTTTCATCCGAAAATTGATTTTTTGGACTGTACCAAAAATGATTCAAAATGTCAATTGGATCGTGCCTCATGTTGAATAACCACTATTTAAACCCTCACAGTGACCAAAATTGCCATTTTTACAGAGTTTTGCTTACTCAAAAGCTTCAATTTTGACCCATTTCAGGCACAGAAATGACTTTAAACACACTTATTTTAGTTGACAAAGTCATAATTCACATCCAACAGTCATTTACAGTAAAAAGATTAAATGTTAAAATTTCATCCATATTGACCATTTTGGGATCGTTCGACATGTCCGGAGTCATCGTTTTTCATCCGAAAATTGATTTTTTGGACTGTACCAAAAATGATTCAAAATGTCAATTGGATCGTGCCTCATGTTGAATAACCACTTTTTAAACCCTCAGAGTGACCAAAATTGCCATATTTACAGAGTTTTGCTTACTCAAAAGCTTCAATTTTGATCCGTTTTAGGCACAGAAATGACTTTAAACACACTTTTTTTAGTTGACAAAGTCATAATTCACATCCAACAGTCATTTACAGTCAAAAGATTAAATGTTAAAATTTCATCCATATTGACCATTTTGGGATCGTTCGACATGTCCGGAGTCATCGTTTTTCATCCGAAAATTGATTTTTTGGACTGTACCAAAAATGATTCAAAATGTCAATTGGATCGTGCCTCATGTTGAATAACCTCTTTTTAAACCCTCACAGTGACCAAAATTGCCATTTTTACAGAGTTTTGATTACTCAAAAGCTTCAATTTTTACCCCTTTGAGGCACAGAAATGACTTTAAACACACTTATTTTAGTTGACAAAGTCATAATTCACATCCAACAGTCATTTACAGTCAAAAGATTAAATGTTAAAATTTCATCCATATTGACCATTTTGGGATCGTTCGACATGTCCGGAGTCATCGTTTTTCATCCGAAAATTGATTTTTTGAACTGTACCAAAAATGATTCAAAATGTCAATTGGATCGTGCCTCATGTTGAATAACCACTTTTTAAACCCTCACAGTGACCAAAATTGCCAATTTTACAGAGTTTTGCTTACTCAAAAGCTTCAATTTTGATCCGTTTTAGGCACAGAAATGACTTTAAACACACTTATTTTAGTTGACAAAGTCATAATTCACATCCAACAGTCATTTACAGTCAAAAGATTAAATGTTAAAATTTCATCCATATTGACCATTTTGGGATCGTTCGACATGTCCAGAGTCATCGTTTTTCATCCGAAAATTGATTTTTTGGACTGTACCAAAAATGATTCAAAATCTCAATTGGATCGTGCCTCATGTTGAATAACCACTTTTTAAACCCTCACAGTGACCAAAATTGCCAATTTTACAGAGTTTTGCTTACTCAAAAGCTTCAATTTTGATCCGTTTTAGGCACAGAAATGACTTTAAACACACTTATTTTAGTTGACAAAGTCATAATTCACATCCAACAGTCATTTACAGTCAAAAGATTAAATGTTAAAATTTCTTCCATATTGACCATTTTGGGATCGTTCGACATGTCCGGAGTCATCGTTTTTCATCCGAAAATTGATTTTTTGGACTGTACCAAAAATGATTCAAAATGTCAATTGGATCGTGCCTCATGTTGAATAACCACTTTTTAAACCCTCACAGTGACCAAAATTGCCATTTTTACAGAGTTTTGCTTACTCAAAAGCTTCAATTTTGACCCATTTCAGGCACAGAAATGACTTTAAACACACTTATTTTAGTTGACAAAGTCATAATTCACATCCAACAGTCATTTACAGTCAAAAGATTAAATGTTAAAATTTCATCCATATTGACCATTTTGGGATCGTTCGACATGTCCGGAGTCATCGTTTTTCATCCGAAAATTGATTTTTTGGACTGTACCAAAAATGATTCAAAATGTCAATTGGATCGTGCCTCATGTTGAATAACCACTTTTTAAACCCTCACAGTGACCAAAATTGCCATTTTTACAGAGTTTTGCTTACTCAAAAGCTTCAATTTTGACCCATTTCAGGCACAGAAATGACTTTAAACACACTTATTTTAGTTGACAAAGTCATAATTCACATCCAACAGTCATTTACAGTCAAAAGATTAAATGTTAAAATTTCATCCATATTGACCATTTTGGGATCGTTCGACATGTCCGGAGTCATCGTTTTTCATCCGAAAATTGATTTTTTGGACTGTACCAAAAATGATTCAAAATGTCAATTGGATCGTGCCTCATGTTGAATAACCACTTTTTAAACCCTCACAGTGACCAAAATTGCCAATTTTACAGAGTTTTGCTTACTCAAAAGCTTCAATTTTGACCCATTTCAGGCACAGAAATGACTTTAAACACACTTATTTTAGTTGACAAAGTCATAATTCACATCCAACAGTCATTTACAGTCAAAAGATTAAATGTTAAAATTTCATCCATATTGACCATTTTGGGATCGTTCGACATGTCCGGAGTCATCGTTTTTCGTCTGAAAATTGATTTTTTGGACTGTACCAAAAATGATTCAAAATGTCAATTGGATCGTGCCTCATGTTGAATAACCACTTTTTAAACCCTCAGAGTGACCAAAATTGCCATTTTTACAGAGTTTTGCTTACTCAAAAGCTTCAATTTTGATCCGTTTTAGGCACAGAAATGACTTTAAACACACTTATTTTAGTTGACAAAGTCATAATTCACATCCAACAGTCATTTAGATTCAAAGGTTTAAATGTTAAAATGTCATCCATATTGACCATTTTGGGATCGTTCGACATGTCCGGAGTCATTGTTTTTCATCCGAAAATTGATTTTTGGACTGTACCAAAAATGATTCAAAATGTCAATTGGATCGTGCCTCATGTTGAATAACCACTTTTTAAACCCTCACAGTGACCAAAATTGCCATTTTTACAGAGTTTTGCTTACTCAAAAGCTTCAATTTTGACCCATTTCAGGCACAGAAATGACTTTAAACACACTTATTTTAGTTGACAAAGTCATAATTCACATCCAACAGTCATTTACAGTCAAAAGATTAAATGGTAAAATTTCATCCATATTGACCATTTTGGGATCGTTCGACATGTCCGGAGTCATCGTTTTTCATCCGAAAATTGATTTTTTGGACTGTACCAAAAATGATTCAAAATGTCAATTGGATCGTGCCTCATGTTGAATAACCACTTTTTAAACCCTCACAGTGACCAAAATTGCCATTTTTACAGAGTTTTGCTTACTCAAAAGCTTCAATTTTGACCCTTTTCAGGCACAGAAATGACTTTAAACACACTTATTTTAGTTGACAAAGTCATAATTCACATCCAACAGTCATTTACAGTCAAAAGATTAAATGTTAAAATTTCATCCATATTGACCATTTTGGGATCGTTCGACATGTCCGGAGTCATCGTTTTTCATCCGAAAATTGATTTTTTGGACTGTACCAAAAATGATTCAAAATGTCAATTGGATCGTGCCTCATGTTGAATAACCACTTTTTAAGCCCTCACAGTGACCAAAATTGCCAATTTTACAGAGTTTTGCTTACTCAAAAGCTTCAATTTTGACCCATTTCAGGCACAGAAATGACTTTAAACACACTTATTTTAGTTGACAAAGTCATAATTCACATCCAACAGTCATTTAGAGTCAAAAGATTAAATGTTAAAATTTCATCATTATAGACCATTTTGGGAATGTTCGACAGGTACAGAGTCATCGTTTTTCGTCTGAAAATTGATTTTTTGGACTGTACCAAAAATGATTCAAAATGTCAATTGGATCGTGCCTCATGTTGAATAACCACTTTTTAAACCCTCAGAGTGACCAAAATTGCCATTTTTACAGAGTTTTGCTTACTCAAAAGCTTCAATTTTGATCCGTTTTAGGCACAGAAATGACTTTAAACACACTTATTTTAGTTGACAAAGTCATAATTCACACCCAACAGTCATTTAGAGTCAAAAGATTAAATGTTAAAATTTCATCCATATTGACCATTTTGGGATCGTTCGACATGTCCGGAGTCATTGTTTTTCATCCGAAAATTGATTTTTGGACTGTACCAAAAATGATTCAAAATGTCAATTGGATCGTGCCTCATGTTGAATAACCACTTTTTAAACCCTCACAGTGACCAAAATTGCCATTTTTACAGAGTTTTGATTACTCAAAAGCTTCAATTTTGACCCATTTCAGGCACAGAAATGACTTTAAACACACTTATTTTAGTTGACAAAGTCATAATTCACATCCAACAGTCATTTAGAGTCAAAAGATTAAATGTTAAAATTTCATCCATATTGACCATTTTGGGATCGTTCGACATGTCCGGAGTCATCGTTTTTCATCCGAAAATTGATTTTTTGGACTGTACCAAAAATGATTCAAAATGTCAATTGGATCGTGCCTCATGTTGAATAACCACTTTTTAAACCCTCACAGTGACCAAAATTGCCATTTTTACAGACTTTTGCTTACTCAAAAGCTTCAATTTTTACCCCTTTGAGGCACAGAAATGACTTTAAACACACTTATTTTAGTTGACAAAGTCATAATTCACATCCAACAGTCATTTACAGTCAAAAGATTAAATGTTAAAATTTCATCCATATTGACCATTTTGGGATCGTTCGACATGTCCGGAGTCATCGTTTTTCATCCGAAAATTGATTTTTTGGACTGTACCAAAAATGATTCAAAATGTCAATTGGATCGTGCCTCATGTTGAATAACCACTTTTTAAACCCTCACAGTGACCAAAATTGCCAATTTTACAGAGTTTTGCTTACTCAAAAGCTTCAATTTTGACCCGTTTTAGGCACAGAAATGACTTTAAACACACTTATTTTAGTTGACAAAGTCATTATTCACATCCAACAGTCATTTAGAGTCAAAAGATTAAATGGTAAAATTTCATCCATATTGACCATTTTGGGATCGTTCGACATGTCCGGAGTCATCGTTTTTCATCCGAAAATTGATTTTTTGGACTGTACCAAAAATGATTCAAAATGTCAATTGGATCGTGCCTCATGTTGAATAACCACTTTTAAAACCCTCACAGTGACCAAAATTGCCATTTTTACAGAGTTTTGATTACTCAAAAGCTTCAATTTTGACCCATTTCAGGCACAGAAATGACTTTAAACACACTTATTTTAGTTGACAAAGTCATAATTCACATCCAACAGTCATTTACAGTCAAAAGATTAAATGTTAAAATTTCATCCATATTGACCATTTTGGGATCGTTCGACATGTCCGGAGTCATCGTTTTTCATCCGAAAATTGATTTTTTGGACTGTACCAAAAATGATTCAAAATGTCAATTGGATCGTGCCTCATGTTGAATAACCACTTTTTAAACCCTCACAGTGACCAAAATTGCCAATTTTACAGAGTTTTGCTTACTCAAAAGCTTCAATTTTGACCCGTTTCAGGCACAGAAATGACTTTAAACACACTTATTTTAGTTGACAAAGTCATTATTCACATCCAACAGTCATTTAGAGTCAAAAGATTAAATGATAAAATTTCATCCATATTGACCATTTTGGGATCGTTCGACATGTCCGGAGTCATCGTTTTTCATGCGAAAATTGATTTTTTGGACTGTACCAAAAATGATTCACAATGTCAATTGGATCGTGCCTCATGTTGAATAACCACTTTTTAAACCCTCACAGTGACCAAAATTGCCATTTTTACAGAGTTTTTATTACTCAAAAGCTTCAATTTTTACCCCTTTGAGGCACAGAAATGACTTTAAACACACTTATTTTAGTTGACAAAGTCATAATTCACATCCAACAGTCATTTACAGTCAAAAGATTAAATGTTAAAATTTCATCCATATTGACCATTTTGGGATTGTTCGACATGTCCGGAGTCATCGTTTTTCATCCGAAAATTGATTTTTTGGACTGTACCAAAAATGATTCAAAATGTCAATTGGATCGTGCCTCATGTTGAATAACCACTTTTTAAACCCTCACAGTGACCAAAATTGCCAATTTTACAGAGTTTTGCTTACTCTAAAGCTTCAATTTTGACCCGTTTCAGGCACAGAAATGAATTTAAACACACTTATTTTAGTTGACAAAGTCATTATTCACATCCAACAGTCATTTAGAGTCAAAAGATTAAATGGTAAAATTTCATCCATATTGACCATTTTGGGATCGTTCGACATGTCCGGAGTCATCGTTTTTCATCCGAAAATTGATTTTTTGGACTGTACCAAAAATGATTCAAAATGTCAATTGGATCGTGCCTCATGTTGAATAACCACTTTTAAAACCCTCACAGTGACCAAAATTGCCATTTTTACAGAGTTTTGATTACTCTAAAGCTTCAATTTTGACCCATTTCAGGCACAGAAATGACTTTAAACACACTTATTTTAGTTGACAAAGTCATAATTCACATCCAACAGTCATTTACAGTCAAAAGATTAAATGTTAAAATTTCATCCATATTGACCATTTTGGGATCGTTCGACATGTCCGGAGTCATCGTTTTTCATCCGAAAATTGATTTTTTGGACTGTACCAAAAATGATTCAAAATGTCAATTGGATCGTGCCTCATGTTGAATAACCACTTTTTAAACCCTCACAGTGACCAATATTGCCAATTTTAAAGAGTTTTGCTTACACAAAAGCTTCAATTTTGACCCATTTCAGGCACAGAAATGACTTTAAACACACTTATTTTAGTTGACAAAGGCATAATTCACATCCAACAGTCATTTAGAGTCAAAAGATTAAATGTTAAAATTTCATCCATATTGACCATTTTGGGATCGTTCGACATGTCCGGAGTCATCGTTTTTCATCCGAAAATTGATTTTTTGGACTGTACCAAAAATGATTCAAAATGTCAATTGAATCGTGCCTCATGTTGAATAACCACTTTTTAAACCCTCACAGTGACCAAAATTGCCAATTTTACAGAGTTTTGCTTACTCAAAAGCTTCAATTTTGACCCATTTCAGGCACAGAAATGACTTTAAACACACTTATTTTAGTTGACAAAGTCATAATTCACATCCAACAGTCCTTTAGAGTCAAAAGATTAAATGTTAAAATTTCATCATTATAGACCATTTTGGGAACGTTCGACAGGTCCGGAGTCATCGTTTTTCGTCTGAAAATTGATTTTTTGGACTGTACCAAAAATGATTCAAAATGTCAATTGGATCGTGCCTCATGCTGAATAACCACTTTTTAAACCCTCAGAGTGACCAAAATTGCCATATTTACAGAGTTTTGCTTACTCAAAAGCTTCAATTTTGATCCGTTTTAGGCACAGAAATGACTTTAAACACACTTTTTTTAGTTGACAAAGTCATAATTCACATCCAACAGTCATTTACAGTCAAAAGATTAAATGTTAAAATTTCATCCATATTGACCATTTTGGGATCGTTCGACATGTCCGGAGTCATCGTTTTTCATCCGAAAATTGATTTTTTGGACTGTACCAAAAATGATTCAAAATGTCAATTGGATCGTGCCTCATGTTGAATAACCACTTTTTAAACCCCCACAGTGACCAAAATTGCCAATTTTACAGAGTTTTGCTTTCTCAAAAGCTTCAATTTTGACCCGTTTTAGGCACAGAAATGACTTTAAACACACTTATTTTAGTTGACAAAGTCATTATTCACATCCAACAGTCATTTAGAGTCAAAAGATTAAATGTTAAAATTTCATCCATATTGACCATTTTGGGATCGTTCGACATGTCCGGAGTCATCGTTTTTCGTCTGAAAATTGATTTTTTGGACTGTACCAAAAATGATTCAAAATGTCAATTGGATCGTGCCTCATGTTGAATAACCACTTTTTAAACCCTCACAGTGACCAAAATTGCCATTTTTACAGAGTTTTGATTACTCAAAAGCTTCAATTTTGACCCATTTCAGGCACAGAAATGACTTTAAACACACTTATTTTAGTTGACAAAGTCATAATTCACATCCAACAGTCATTTACAGTCAAAAGATTAAATGTTAAAATTTCTCCATATTGACCATTTTGGGATCGTTCGACATGTCCGGAGTCATAGATTTTCATCCGAAAATTGATTTTTTGGACTGTACCAAAAATGATTCAAAATGTCAATTGGATCGTGCCTCATGTTGAATAACCACTATTTAAACCCTCACAGTGACCAAAATTGCCATTTTTACAGAGTTTTGCTTACTCAAAAGCTTCAATTTTGACCCATTTCAGGCACAGAAATGACTTTAAACACACTTATTTTAGTTGACAAAGTCATAATTCACATCCAACAGTCATTTACAGTAAAAAGATTAAATGTTAAAATTTCATCCATATTGACCATTTTGGGATCGTTCGACATGTCCGGAGTCATCGTTTTTCATCCGAAAATTGATTTTTTGGACTGTACCAAAAATGATTCAAAATGTCAATTGGATCGTGCCTCATGTTGAATAACCACTTTTTAAACCCTCAGAGTGACCAAAATTGCCATATTTACAGAGTTTTGCTTACTCAAAAGCTTCAATTTTGATCCGTTTTAGGCACAGAAATGACTTTAAACACACTTTTTTTAGTTGACAAAGTCATAATTCACATCCAACAGTCATTTACAGTCAAAAGATTAAATGTTAAAATTTCATCCATATTGACCATTTTGGGATCGTTCGACATGTCCGGAGTCATCGTTTTTCATCCGAAAATTGATTTTTTGGACTGTACCAAAAATGATTCAAAATGTCAATTGGATCGTGCCTCATGTTGAATAACCTCTTTTTAAACCCTCACAGTGACCAAAATTGCCATTTTTACAGAGTTTTGATTACTCAAAAGCTTCAATTTTTACCCCTTTGAGGCACAGAAATGACTTTAAACACACTTATTTTAGTTGACAAAGTCATAATTCACATCCAACAGTCATTTACAGTCAAAAGATTAAATGTTAAAATTTCATCCATATTGACCATTTTGGGATCGTTCGACATGTCCGGAGTCATCGTTTTTCATCCGAAAATAGATTTTTTGAACTGTACCAAAAATGATTCAAAATGTCAATTGGATCGTGCCTCATGTTGAATAACCACTTTTTAAACCCTCACAGTGACCAAAATTGCCAATTTTACAGAGTTTTGCTTACTCAAAAGCTTCAATTTTGATCCGTTTTAGGCACAGAAATGACTTTAAACACACTTATTTTAGTTGACAAAGTCATAATTCACATCCAACAGTCATTTACAGTCAAAAGATTAAATGTTAAAATTTCATCCATATTGACCATTTTGGGATCGTTCGACATGTCCGGAGTCATCGTTTTTCATCCGAAAATTGATTTTTTGGACTGTACCAAAAATGATTCAAAATCTCAATTGGATCGTGCCTCATGTTGAATAACCACTTTTTAAACCCTCACAGTGACCAAAATTGCCAATTTTACAGAGTTTTGCTTACTCAAAAGCTTCAATTTTGATCCGTTTTAGGCACAGAAATGACTTTAAACACACTTATTTTAGTTGACAAAGTCATAATTCACATCCAACAGTCATTTACAGTCAAAAGATTAAATGTTAAAATTTCTTCCATATTGACCATTTTGGGATCGTTCGACATGTCCGGAGTCATCGTTTTTCATCCGAAAATTGATTTTTTGGACTGTACCAAAAATGATTCAAAATGTCAATTGGATCGTGCCTCATGTTGAATAACCACTTTTTAAACCCTCACAGTGACCAAAATTGCCATTTTTACAGAGTTTTGCTTACTCAAAAGCTTCAATTTTGACCCATTTCAGGCACAGAAATGACTTTAAACACACTTATTTTAGTTGACAAAGTCATAATTCACATCCAACAGTCATTTACAGTCAAAAGATTAAATGTTAAAATTTCATCCATATTGACCATTTTGGGATCGTTCGACATGTCCGGAGTCATCGTTTTTCATCCGAAAATTGATTTTTTGGACTGTACCAAAAATGATTCAAAATGTCAATTGGATCGTGCCTCATGTTGAATAACCACTTTTTAAACCCTCACAGTGACCAAAATTGCCAATTTTACAGAGTTTTGCTTACTCAAAAGCTTCAATTTTGACCCATTTCAGGCACAGAAATGACTTTCAACACACTTATTTTAGTTGACAAAGTCATAATTCAAATCCAACAGTCATTTACAGTCAAAAGATTAAATGTTAAAATTTCATCCATATTGACCATTTTGGGATCGTTCGACATGTCCGGAGTCATCGTTTTTCGTCTGAAAATTGATTTTTTGGACTGTACCAAAAATGATTCAAAATGTCAATTGGATCGTGCCTCATGTTGAATAACCACTTTTTAAACCCTCAGAGTGACCAAAATTGCCATTTTTACAGAGTTTTGCTTACTCAAAAGCTTCAATTTTGATCCGTTTTAGGCACAGAAATGACTTTAAACACACTTATTTTAGTTGACAAAGTCATAATTCACATCCAACAGTCATTTACAATCAAAAGATTAAATGTTAAAATTTCATCCATATTGACCATTTTGGGATCGTTCGACATGTCCGGAGTCATCGTTTTTCATCCGAAAATTGATTTTTTGGACTGTACCAAAAATGATTCAAAATGTCAATTGGATCGTGCCTCATGTTGAATAACAACTTTTTAAACCCTCACAGTGACCAAAATTGCTAATTTTACAGAGTTTTGCTTACTCAAAAGCTTCAATTTTGACCCGTTTCAGGCACAGAAATGACTTTAAACACACTTATTTTAGTTGACAAAGTCATTATTCACATCCAACAGTCATTTAGATTCAAAGGTTTAAATGTTAAAATGTCATCCATATTGACCATTTTGGGATCGTTTGACATGTCCGGAGTCATCGTTTTTCATCCGAAAATTGATTTTTTGGACTGTACCAAAAATGATTCAAAATGTCAATTGGATCGTGCCTCATGTTGAATAACCACTTTTTAAACCCTCACAGTGACCAAAATTGCCATTTTTACAGAGTTTTGCTTACTCAAAAGCTTCAATTTTGACCCTTTTCAGGCACAGAAATGACTTTAAACACACTTATTTTAGTTGACAAAGTCATAATTCACATCCAACAGTCATTTACAGTCAAAAGATTAAATGTTAAAATTTCATCCATATTGACCATTTTGGGATCGTTCGACATGTCCGGAGTCATCGTTTTTCATCCGAAAATTGATTTTTTGGACTGTACCAAAAATGATTCAAAATGTCAATTGGATCATGCCTCATGTTGAATAACCACTTTTTAAGCCCTCACAGTGACCAAAATTGCCAATTTTACAGAGTTTTGCTTACTCAAAAGCTTCAATTTTGACCCATTTCAGGCACAGAAATGACTTTAAACACACTTATTTTAGTTGACAAAGTCATAATTCACATCCAACAGTCATTTAGAGTCAAAAGATTAAATGTTAAAATTTCATCATTATAGACCATTTTGGGAATGTTCGACAGGTACGGAGTCATCGTTTTTCGTCTGAAAATTGATTTTTTGGACTGTACCAAAAATGATTCAAAATGTCAATTGGATCGTGCCTCATGTTGAATAACCACTTTTTAAACCCTCAGAGTGACCAAAATTGCCATTTTTACAGAGTTTTGCTTACTCAAAAGCTTCAATTTTGATCCGTTTTAGGCACAGAAATGACTTTAAACACACTTATTTTAGTTGACAAAGTCATAATTCACATCCAACAGTCATTTACAGTCAAAAGATTAAATGTTAAAATTTCATCCATATTGACCATTTTGGGATCGTTCGACATGTCCGGAGTCATCGTTTTTCATCCGAAAATTGATTTTTTGGACTGTACCAAAAATGATTCAAAATGTCAATTGGATCGTGCCTCATGTTGAATAACAACTTTTTAAACCCTCACAGTGACCAAAATTGCTAATTTTACAGAGTTTTGCTTACTCAAAAGCTTCAATTTTGACCCGTTTCAGGCACAGAAATGACTTTAAACACACTTATTTTAGCTGACAAAGTCATTATTCACATCCAACAGTCATTTAGAGTCAAAAGATTAAATGTTAAAATTTCATCCATATTGACCATTTTGGGATCGTTCGACATGTCCGGAGTCATTGTTTTTCATCCGAAAATTGATTTTTGGACTGTACCAAAAATTATTCAAAATGTCAATTGGATCGTGCCTCATGTTGAATAACCACTTTTTAAACCCTCACAGTGACCAAAATTGCCATTTTTACAGAGTTTTGATTACTCAAAAGCTTCAATTTTGACCCATTTCAGGCACAGAAATGACTTTAAACACACTTATTTTAGTTGACAAAGTCATAATTCACATCCAACAGTCATTTACAGTCAAAAGATTAAATGTTAAAATTTCATCCATATTGACCATTTTGGGATCGTTCGACATGTCCGGAGTCATCGTTTTTCATCCGAAAATTGATTTTTTGGACTGTACCAAAAATGATTCAAAATGTCAATTGGATCGTGCCTCATGTTGAATAACCACTTTTTAAACCCTCACAGTGACCAAAATTGCCATTTTTACAGAGTTTTGCTTACTCAAAAGCTTCAATTTTTACCCCTTTGAGGCACAGAAATGACTTTAAACACACTTATTTTAGTTGACAAAGTCATAATTCACATCCAACAGTCATTTACAGTCAAAAGATTAAATGTTAAAATTTCATCCATATTGACCATTTTGGGATCGTTCGACATGTCCGGAGTCATCGTTTTTCATCCGAAAATTGATTTTTTGGACTGTACCAAAAATGATTCAAAATGTCAATTGGATCGTGCCTCATGTTGAATAACCACTTTTTAAACCCTCACAGTGACCAAAATTGCCAATTTTACAGAATTTTGCTTACTCAAAAGCTTCAATTTTGACCCGTTTCAGGCACAGAAATGACTTTAAACACACTTATTTTAGTTGACAAAGTCATTATTCACATCCAACAGTCATTTAGAGTCAAAAGATTAAATGGTAAAATTTCATCCATATTGACCATTTTGGGATCGTTCGACATGTCCGGAGTCATCGTTTTTCATCCGAAAATTGATTTTTTGGACTGTACCAAAAATGATTCAAAATGTCAATTGGATCGTGCCTCATGTTGAATAACCACTTTTAAAACCCTCACAGTGACCAAAATTGCCATTTTTACAGAGTTTTGATTACTCAAAAGCTTCAATTTTGACCCATTTCAGGCACAGAAATGACTTTAAACACACTTATTTTAGTTGACAAAGTCATAATTCACATCCAACAGTCATTTACAGTCAAAAGATTAAATGTTAAAATTTCATCCATATTGACCATTTTGGGATCGTTCGACATGTCCGGAGTCATCGTTTTTCATCCGAAAATTGATTTTTTGGACTGTACCAAAAATGATTCAAAATGTCAATTGGATCGTGCCTCATGTTGAATAACCACTTTTTAAACCCTCACAGTGACCAAAATTGCCATTTTTACAGAGTTTTGCTTACTCAAAAGCTTCAATTTTGACCCATTTCAGGCACAGAAATGACTTTAAACACACTTATTTTAGTTGACAAAGTCATAATTCACATCCAACAGTCATTTACAGTCAAAAGATTAAATGTTAAAATTTCATCCATATTGACCATTTTGGGATCGTTCGACATGTCCGGAGTCATCGTTTTTCATCCGAAAATTGATTTTTTGGACTGTACCAAAAATGATTCAAAATGTCAATTGGATCGTGCCTCATGTTGAATAACCACTATTTAAACCCTCACAGTGACCAAAATTGCCATTTTTACAGAGTTTTGCTTACTCAAAAGCTTCAATTTTGACCCATTTCAGGCACAGAAATGACTTTAAACACACTTATTTTAGTTGACAAAGTCATAATTCACATCCAACAGTCATTTACAGTCAAAAGATTAAATGTTAAAATTTCATCCATATTGACCATTTTGGGATCGTTCGACATGTCCGGAGTCATCGTTTTTCATCCGAAAATTGATTTTTTGGACTGTACCAAAAATGATTCAAAATGTCAATTGGATCGTGCCTCATGTTGAATAACCACTTTTTAAACCCTCAGAGTGACCAAAATTGCCATATTTACAGAGTTTTGCTTACTCAAAAGCTTCAATTTTGATCCGTTTTAGGCACAGAAATGACTTTAAACACACTTTTTTTAGTTGACAAAGTCATAATTCACATCCAACAGTCATTTACAGTCAAAAGATTAAATGTTAAAATTTCATCCATATTGACCATTTTGGGATCGTTCGACATGTCCGGAGTCATCGTTTTTCATCCGAAAATTGATTTTTTGGACTGTACCAAAAATGATTCAAAATGTCAATTGGATCGTGCCTCATGTTGAATAACCACTTTTTAAACCCTCACAGTGACCAAAATTGCCAATTTTACAGAGTTTTGATTACTCAAAAGCTTCAATTTTTACCCCTTTGAGGCACAGAAATGACTTTAAACACACTTATTTTAGTTGACAAAGTCATAATTCACATCCAACAGTCATTTACAGTCAAAAGATTAAATGTTAAAATTTCATCCATATTGACCATTTTGGGATCGTTCGACATGTCCGGAGTCATCGTTTTTCATCCGAAAATTGATTTTTTGAACTGTACCAAAAATGATTCAAAATGTCAATAGGATCGTGCCTCATGTTGAATAACCACTTTTTAAACCCTCACAGTGACCAAAATTGCCAATTTTACAGAGTTTTGCTTACTCAAAAGCTTCAATTTTGATCCGTTTTAGGCACAGAAATGACTTTAAACACACTTATTTTAGTTGACAAAGTCATAATTCACATCCAACAGTCATTTACAGTCAAAAGATTAAATGTTAAAATTTCATCCATATTGACCATTTTGGGATCGTTCGACATGTCCGGAGTCATCGTTTTTCATCCGAAAATTGATTTTTTGGACTGTACCAAAAATGATTCAAAATCTCAATTGGATCGTGCCTCATGTTGAATAACCACTTTTTAAACCCTCACAGTGACCAAAATTGCCAATTTTACAGAGTTTTGCTTACTCAAAAGCTTCAATTTTGATCCGTTTTAGGCACAGAAATGACTTTAAACACACTTATTTTAGTTGACAAAGTCATAATTCACATCCAACAGTCATTTACAGTCAAAAGATTAAATGTTAAAATTTCTTCCATATTGACCATTTTGGGATCGTTCGACATGTCCGGAGTCATCGTTTTTCATCCGAAAATTGATTTTTTGGACTGTACCAAAAATGATTCAAAATGTCAATTGGATCGTGCCTCATGTTGAATAACCACTTTTTAAACCCTCACAGTGACCAAAATTGCCATTTTTACAGAGTTTTGCTTACTCAAAAGCTTCAATTTTGACCCATTTCAGGCACAGAAATGACTTTAAACACACTTATTTTAGTTGACAAAGTCATAATTCACATCCAACAGTCATTTACAGTCAAAAGATTAAATGTTAAAATTTCATCCATATTGACCATTTTGGGATCGTTCGACATGTCCGGAGTCATTGTTTTTCATCCGAAAATTGATTTTTTGGACTGTACCAAAAATGATTCAAAATGTCAATTGGATCGTGCCTCATGTTGAATAACCACTTTTTAAACCCTCACAGTGACCAAAATTGCCATTTTTACAGAGTTTTGCTTACTCAAAAGCTTCAATTTTGACCCATTTCAGGCACAGAAATGACTTTAAACACACTTATTTTAGTTGACAAAGTCATAATTCACATCCAACAGTCATTTACAGTCAAAAGATTAAATGTTAAAATTTCATCCATATTGACCATTTTGGGATCGTTCGACATGTCCGGAGTCATCGTTTTTCATCCGAAAATTGATTTTTTGGACTGTACCAAAAATGATTCAAAATGTCAATTGGATCGTGCCTCATGTTGAATAACCACTTTTTAAACCCTCACAGTGACCAAAATTGCCAATTTTACAGAGTTTTGCTTACTCAAAAGCTTCAATTTTGACCCATTTCAGGCACAGAAATGACTTTAAACACACTTATTTTAGTTGACAAAGTCATAATTCACATCCAACAGTCATTTAGAGTCAAAAGATTAAATGTTAAAATTTCATCATTATAGACCATTTTGGGAACGTTCGACAGGTCCGGAGTCATCGTTTTTCGTCTGAAAATTGATTTTTTGGACTGTACCAAAAATGATTCAAAATGTCAATTGGATCGTGCCTCATGTTGAATAACCACTTTTTAAACCCTCAGAGTGACCAAAATTGCCATTTTTACAGAGTTTTGCTTACTCAAAAGCTTCAATTTTGATCCGTTTTAGGCACAGAAATGACTTTAAACACACTTATTTTAGTTGACAAAGTCGAAATTCACATCCAACAGTCATTTACAGTCAAAAGATTAAATGTTAAAATTTCATCCATATTGACCATTTTGGGATCGTTCGACATGTCCGGAGTCATCGTTTTTCATCCGAAAATTGATTTTTTTGGCTGTACCAAAAATGATTCAAAATGTCAATTGGATCGTGCCTCATGTTGAATAACCACTATTTAAACCCTCACAGTGACCAAAATTGCCATTTTTACAGAGTTTTGCTTACTCAAAAGCTTCAATTTTGACCCATTTCAGGCACAGAAATGACTTTAAACACACTTATTTTAGTTGACAAAGTCATAATTCACATCCAACAGTCATTTACAGTCAAAAGATTAAATGTTAAAATTTCATCCATATTGACCATTTTGGGATCGTTCGACATGTCCGGAGTCATCGTTTTTCATCCGAAAATTGATTTTTTGGACTGTACCAAAAATGATTCAAAATGTCAATTGGATCGTGCCTCATGTTGAATAACCACTTTTTAAACCCTCACAGTGACCAAAATTGCCATTTTTACAGAGTTTTGCTTACTCAAAAGTTTCAATTTTGACCCATTTCAGGCAAAGAAATGACTTTAAACACACTTATTTTAGTTGACAAAGTCATAATTCACATCCAACAGTCATTTACAGTCAAAAGATTAAATGTTAAAATGTCATCATTATAGACCATTTTGGGAACGTTCGACAGGTCCGGAGTCATCGTTTTTCGTCTGAAAATTGATTTTTTGGACTGTACCAAAAATGATTCAAAATGTCAATTGGATCGTGCCTCATGTTGAATAACCACTTTTTAAACCCTCAGAGTGACCAAAATTGCAATTTTTACAGAGTTTTGCTTACTCAAAAGCTTCAATTTTGATCCGTTTTAGGCACAGAAATGACTTTAAACACACTTATTTTAGTTGACAAAGTCATTATTCACATCCAACAGTCATTTAGAGTCAAAAGATTAAATGTTAAAATTTCATCCATATTGACCATTTTGGGATCGTTCAACATGTCCGGAGTCATCGTTTTTCATCCGAAAATTGATTTTTTGGACTGTACCAAAAATGATTCAAAATGTCAATTGGATCGTGCCTCATGTTGAATAACCACTTTTTAAACCCTCACAGTGACCAAAATTGCCATTTTTACAGAGTTTTGATTACTCAAAAGCTTAATTTTGACCCATTTCAGGCACAGAAATGACTTTAAACACACTTATTTTAGTTGACAAAGTCGAAATTCACATCCAACAGTCATTTACAGTCAAAAGATTAAATGTTAAAATTTCATCCATATTGACCATTTTGGGAACGTTCGACAGGTCCGGAGTCATCGTTTTTCGTCTGTAAATTGATTTTTTGGACTGTACCAAAAATGATTCAAAATGTCAATTGGATCGTGCCTCATGTTGAATAACCACTTTTTAAACCCTCACAGTGACCAAAATTGCCATTTTTACAGAGTTTTGATTACTCAAAAGCTTAATTTTGACCCATTTCAGGCACAGAAATGACTTTAAACACACTTATTTTAGTTGACAAAGTCGAAATTCACATCCAACAGTCATTTACAGTCAAAAGATTAAATGTTAAAATTTCATCCATATTGACCATTTTGGGATCGTTCGACATGTCCGGAGTCATCGTTTTTCATCCGAAAATTGATTTTTTGGACTGTACCAAAAATGATTCAAAATGTCAATTGGATCGTGCCTCATGTTGAATAACCACTTTTTAAACCCTCACAGTGACCAAAATTGCCAATTTTACAGAGTTTTGCTTACTCAAAAGCTTCAATTTTGACCCGTTTCAGGCACAGAAATGACTTTAAACACACTTATTTTAGTTGACAAAGTCATTATTCACATCCAACAGTCATTTAGAGTCAAAAGATTAAATGTTAAAATTTCATCCATATTGACCATTTTGGGATCGTTCGACATGTCCGGAGTCATCGTTTTTCATCCGAAAATTGATTTTTTGGACTGTACCAAAAATGATTCAAAATGTCAATTGGATCGTGCCTCATGTTGAATAACAACTTTTTAAACCCTCACAGTGACCAAAATTGCTAATTTTACAGAGTTTTGCTTACTCAAAAGCTTCAATTTTGACCCGTTTCAGGCACAGAAATGACTTTAAACACACTTATTTTAGTTGACAAAGTCATTATTCACATCCAACAGTCATTTAGATTCAAAGGTTTAAATGTTAAAATGTCATCCATATTGACCATTTTGGGATCGTTTGACATGTCCGGAGTCATCGTTTTTCATCCGAAAATTGATTTTTTGGACTGTACCAAAAATGATTCAAAATGTCAATTGGATCGTGCCTCATGTTGAATAACCACTTTTTAAACCCTCACAGTGACCAAAATTGCCATTTTTACAGAGTTTTGCTTACTCAAAAGCTTCAATTTTGACCCTTTTCAGGCACAGAAATGACTTTAAACACACTTATTTTAGTTGACAAAGTCATAATTCACATCCAACAGTCATTTACAGTCAAAAGATTAAATGTTAAAATTTCATCCATATTGACCATTTTGGGATCGTTCGACATGTCCGGAGTCATCGTTTTTCATCCGAAAATTGATTTTTTGGACTGTACCAAAAATGATTCAAAATGTCAATTGGATCATGCCTCATGTTGAATAACCACTTTTTAAGCCCTCACAGTGACCAAAATTGCCAATTTTACAGAGTTTTGCTTACTCAAAAGCTTCAATTTTGACCCATTTCAGGCACAGAAATGACTTTAAACACACTTATTTTAGTTGACAAAGTCATAATTCACATCCAACAGTCATTTAGAGTCAAAAGATTAAATGTTAAAATTTCATCATTATAGACCATTTTGGGAATGTTCGACAGGTACGGAGTCATCGTTTTTCGTCTGAAAATTGATTTTTTGGACTGTACCAAAAATGATTCAAAATGTCAATTGGATCGTGCCTCATGTTGAATAACCACTTTTTAAACCCTCAGAGTGACCAAAATTGCCATTTTTACAGAGTTTTGCTTACTCAAAAGCTTCAATTTTGATCCGTTTTAGGCACAGAAATGACTTTAAACACACTTATTTTAGTTGACAAAGTCATAATTCACATCCAACAGTCATTTACAGTCAAAAGATTAAATGTTAAAATTTCATCCATATTGACCATTTTGGGATCGTTCGACATGTCCGGAGTCATCGTTTTTCATCCGAAAATTGATTTTTTGGACTGTACCAAAAATGATTCAAAATGTCAATTGGATCGTGCCTCATGTTGAATAACAACTTTTTAAACCCTCACAGTGACCAAAATTGCTAATTTTACAGAGTTTTGCTTACTCAAAAGCTTCAATTTTGACCCGTTTCAGGCACAGAAATGACTTTAAACACACTTATTTTAGCTGACAAAGTCATTATTCACATCCAACAGTCATTTAGAGTCAAAAGATTAAATGTTAAAATTTCATCCATATTGACCATTTTGGGATCGTTCGACATGTCCGGAGTCATTGTTTTTCATCCGAAAATTGATTTTTGGACTGTACCAAAAATTATTCAAAATGTCAATTGGATCGTGCCTCATGTTGAATAACCACTTTTTAAACCCTCACAGTGACCAAAATTGCCATTTTTACAGAGTTTTGATTACTCAAAAGCTTCAATTTTGACCCATTTCAGGCACAGAAATGACTTTAAACACACTTATTTTAGTTGACAAAGTCATAATTCACATCCAACAGTCATTTACAGTCAAAAGATTAAATGTTAAAATTTCATCCATATTGACCATTTTGGGATCGTTCGACATGTCCGGAGTCATCGTTTTTCATCCGAAAATTGATTTTTTGGACTGTACCAAAAATGATTCAAAATGTCAATTGGATCGTGCCTCATGTTGAATAACCACTTTTTAAACCCTCACAGTGACCAAAATTGCCATTTTTACAGAGTTTTGCTTACTCAAAAGCTTCAATTTTTACCCCTTTGAGGCACAGAAATGACTTTAAACACACTTATTTTAGTTGACAAAGTCATAATTCACATCCAACAGTCATTTACAGTCAAAAGATTAAATGTTAAAATTTCATCCATATTGACCATTTTGGGATCGTTCGACATGTCCGGAGTCATCGTTTTTCATCCGAAAATTGATTTTTTGGACTGTACCAAAAATGATTCAAAATGTCAATTGGATCGTGCCTCATGTTGAATAACCACTTTTTAAACCCTCACAGTGACCAAAATTGCCAATTTTACAGAGTTTTGCTTACTCAAAAGCTTCAATTTTGACCCGTTTCAGGCACAGAAATGACTTTAAACACACTTATTTTAGTTGACAAAGTCATTATTCACATCCAACAGTCATTTAGAGTCAAAAGATTAAATGGTAAAATTTCATCCATATTGACCATTTTGGGATCGTTCGACATGTCCGGAGTCATCGTTTTTCATCCGAAAATTGATTTTTTGGACTGTACCAAAAATGATTCAAAATGTCAATTGGATCGTGCCTCATGTTGAATAACCACTTTTAAAACCCTCACAGTGACCAAAATTGCCATTTTTACAGAGTTTTGATTACTCAAAAGCTTCAATTTTGACCCATTTCAGGCACAGAAATGACTTTAAACACACTTATTTTAGTTGACAAAGTCATAATTCACATCCAACAGTCATTTACAGTCAAAAGATTAAATGTTAAAATTTCATCCATATTGACCATTTTGGGATCGTTCGACATGTCCGGAGTCATCGTTTTTCATCCGAAAATTGATTTTTTGGACTGTACCAAAAATGATTCAAAATGTCAATTGGATCGTGCCTCATGTTGAATAACCACTTTTTAAACCCTCACAGTGACCAAAATTGCCATTTTTACAGAGTTTTGCTTACTCAAAAGCTTCAATTTTGACCCATTTCAGGCACAGAAATGACTTTAAACACACTTATTTTAGTTGACAAAGTCATAATTCACATCCAACAGTCATTTAGAGTCAAAAGATTAAATGTTAAAATTTCATCATTATAGACCATTTTGGGAATGTTCGACAGGTACGGAGTCATCGTTTTTCGTCTGAAAATTGATTTTTTGGACTGTACCAAAAATGATTCAAAATGTCAATTGGATCGTGCCTCATGTTGAATAACCACTTTTTAAACCCTCAGAGTGACCAAAATTGCCATTTTTACAGAGTTTTGCTTACTCAAAAGCTTCAATTTTGATCCGTTTTAGGCACAGAAATGACTTTAAACACACTTATTTTAGTTGACAAAGTCATAATTCACATCCAACAGTCATTTACAGTCAAAAGATTAAATGTTAAAATTTCATCCATATTGACCATTTTGGGATCGTTCGACATGTCCGGAGTCATCGTTTTTCATCCGAAAATTGATTTTTTGGACTGTACCAAAAATGATTCAAAATGTCAATTGGATCGTGCCTCATGTTGAATAACAACTTTTTAAACCCTCACAGTGACCAAAATTGCTAATTTTACAGAGTTTTGCTTACTCAAAAGCTTCAATTTTGACCCGTTTCAGGCACAGAAATGACTTTAAACACACTTATTTTAGCTGACAAAGTCATTATTCACATCCAACAGTCATTTAGAGTCAAAAGATTAAATGTTAAAATTTCATCCATATTGACCATTTTGGGATCGTTCGACATGTCCGGAGTCATTGTTTTTCATCCGAAAATTGATTTTTGGACTGTACCAAAAATTATTCAAAATGTCAATTGGATCGTGCCTCATGTTGAATAACCACTTTTTAAACCCTCACAGTGACCAAAATTGCCATTTTTACAGAGTTTTGATTACTCAAAAGCTTCAATTTTGACCCATTTCAGGCACAGAAATGACTTTAAACACACTTATTTTAGTTGACAAAGTCATAATTCACATCCAACAGTCATTTACAGTCAAAAGATTAAATGTTAAAATTTCATCCATATTGACCATTTTGGGATCGTTCGACATGTCCGGAGTCATCGTTTTTCATCCGAAAATTGATTTTTTGGACTGTACCAAAAATGATTCAAAATGTCAATTGGATCGTGCCTCATGTTGAATAACCACTTTTTAAACCCTCACAGTGACCAAAATTGCCATTTTTACAGAGTTTTGCTTACTCAAAAGCTTCAATTTTTACCCCTTTGAGGCACAGAAATGACTTTAAACACACTTATTTTAGTTGACAAAGTCATAATTCACATCCAACAGTCATTTACAGTCAAAAGATTAAATGTTAAAATTTCATCCATATTGACCATTTTGGGATCGTTCGACATGTCCGGAGTCATCGTTTTTCATCCGAAAATTGATTTTTTGGACTGTACCAAAAATGATTCAAAATGTCAATTGGATCGTGCCTCATGTTGAATAACCACTTTTTAAACCCTCACAGTGACCAAAATTGCCAATTTTACAGAATTTTGCTTACTCAAAAGCTTCAATTTTGACCCGTTTCAGGCACAGAAATGACTTTAAACACACTTATTTTAGTTGACAAAGTCATTATTCACATCCAACAGTCATTTAGAGTCAAAAGATTAAATGGTAAAATTTCATCCATATTGACCATTTTGGGATCGTTCGACATGTCCGGAGTCATCGTTTTTCATCCGAAAATTGATTTTTTGGACTGTACCAAAAATGATTCAAAATGTCAATTGGATCGTGCCTCATGTTGAATAACCACTTTTAAAACCCTCACAGTGACCAAAATTGCCATTTTTACAGAGTTTTGATTACTCAAAAGCTTCAATTTTGACCCATTTCAGGCACAGAAATGACTTTAAACACACTTATTTTAGTTGACAAAGTCATAATTCACATCCAACAGTCATTTACAGTCAAAAGATTAAATGTTAAAATTTCATCCATATTGACCATTTTGGGATCGTTCGACATGTCCGGAGTCATCGTTTTTCATCCGAAAATTGATTTTTTGGACTGTACCAAAAATGATTCAAAATGTCAATTGGATCGTGCCTCATGTTGAATAACCACTTTTTAAACCCTCACAGTGACCAAAATTGCCAATTTTACAGAGTTTTGCTTACTCAAAAGCTTCAATTTTGACCCATTTCAGGCACAGAAATGACTTTAAACACACTTATTTTAGTTGACAAAGTCATAATTCACATCCAACAGTCATTTAGAGTCAAAAGATTAAATGTTAAAATTTCATCATTATAGACCATTTTGGGAACGTTCGACAGGTCCGGAGTCATCGTTTTTCGTCTGAAAATTGATTTTTTGGACTGTACCAAAAATGATTCAAAATGTCAATTGGATCGTGCCTCATGTTGAATAACCACTTTTTAAACCCTCAGAGTGACCAAAATTGCCATTTTTACAGAGTTTTGCTTACTCAAAAGCTTCAATTTTGATCCGTTTTAGGCACAGAAATGACTTTAAACACACTTATTTTAGTTGACAAAGTCGAAATTCACATCCAACAGTCATTTACAGTCAAAAGATTAAATGTTAAAATTTCATCCATATTGACCATTTTGGGATCGTTCGACATGTCCGGAGTCATCGTTTTTCATCCGAAAATTGATTTTTTTGGCTGTACCAAAAATGATTCAAAATGTCAATTGGATCGTGCCTCATGTTGAATAACCACTATTTAAACCCTCACAGTGACCAAAATTGCCATTTTTACAGAGTTTTGCTTACTCAAAAGCTTCAATTTTGACCCATTTCAGGCACAGAAATGACTTTAAACACACTTATTTTAGTTGACAAAGTCATAATTCACATCCAACAGTCATTTACAGTCAAAAGATTAAATGTTAAAATTTCATCCATATTGACCATTTTGGGATCGTTCGACATGTCCGGAGTCATCGTTTTTCATCCGAAAATTGATTTTTTGGACTGTACCAAAAATGATTCAAAATGTCAATTGGATCGTGCCTCATGTTGAATAACCACTTTTTAAACCCTCACAGTGACCAAAATTGCCATTTTTACAGAGTTTTGCTTACTCAAAAGTTTCAATTTTGACCCATTTCAGGCAAAGAAATGACTTTAAACACACTTATTTTAGTTGACAAAGTCATAATTCACATCCAACAGTCATTTACAGTCAAAAGATTAAATGTTAAAATGTCATCATTATAGACCATTTTGGGAACGTTCGACAGGTCCGGAGTCATCGTTTTTCGTCTGAAAATTGATTTTTTGGACTGTACCAAAAATGATTCAAAATGTCAATTGGATCGTGCCTCATGTTGAATAACCACTTTTTAAACCCTCAGAGTGACCAAAATTGCAATTTTTACAGAGTTTTGCTTACTCAAAAGCTTCAATTTTGATCCGTTTTAGGCACAGAAATGACTTTAAACACACTTATTTTAGTTGACAAAGTCATTATTCACATCCAACAGTCATTTAGAGTCAAAAGATTAAATGTTAAAATTTCATCCATATTGACCATTTTGGGATCGTTCAACATGTCCGGAGTCATCGTTTTTCATCCGAAAATTGATTTTTTGGACTGTACCAAAAATGATTCAAAATGTCAATTGGATCGTGCCTCATGTTGAATAACCACTTTTTAAACCCTCACAGTGACCAAAATTGCCATTTTTACAGAGTTTTGATTACTCAAAAGCTTAATTTTGACCCATTTCAGGCACAGAAATGACTTTAAACACACTTATTTTAGTTGACAAAGTCGAAATTCACATCCAACAGTCATTTACAGTCAAAAGATTAAATGTTAAAATTTCATCCATATTGACCATTTTGGGAACGTTCGACAGGTCCGGAGTCATCGTTTTTCGTCTGTAAATTGATTTTTTGGACTGTACCAAAAATGATTCAAAATGTCAATTGGATCGTGCCTCATGTTGAATAACCACTTTTTAAACCCTCACAGTGACCAAAATTGCCATTTTTACAGAGTTTTGATTACTCAAAAGCTTAATTTTGACCCATTTCAGGCACAGAAATGACTTTAAACACACTTATTTTAGTTGACAAAGTCGAAATTCACATCCAACAGTCATTTACAGTCAAAAGATTAAATGTTAAAATTTCATCCATATTGACCATTTTGGGATCGTTCGACATGTCCGGAGTCATCGTTTTTCATCCGAAAATTGATTTTTTGGACTGTACCAAAAATGATTCAAAATGTCAATTGGATCGTGCCTCATGTTGAATAACCACTTTTTAAACCCTCACAGTGACCAAAATTGCCAATTTTACAGAGTTTTGCTTACTCAAAAGCTTCAATTTTGACCCGTTTCAGGCACAGAAATGACTTTAAACACACTTATTTTAGTTGACAAAGTCATTATTCACATCCAACAGTCATTTAGAGTCAAAAGATTAAATGTTAAAATTTCATCCATATTGACCATTTTGGGATCGTTCGACATGTCCGGAGTCATCGTTTTTCATCCGAAAATTGATTTTTTGGACTGTACCAAAAATGATTCAAAATGTCAATTGGATCGTGCCTCATGTTGAATAACAACTTTTTAAACCCTCACAGTGACCAAAATTGCTAATTTTACAGAGTTTTGCTTACTCAAAAGCTTCAATTTTGACCCGTTTCAGGCACAGAAATGACTTTAAACACACTTATTTTAGTTGACAAAGTCATTATTCACATCCAACAGTCATTTAGATTCAAAGGTTTAAATGTTAAAATGTCATCCATATTGACCATTTTGGGATCGTTTGACATGTCCGGAGTCATCGTTTTTCATCCGAAAATTGATTTTTTGGACTGTACCAAAAATGATTCAAAATGTCAATTGGATCGTGCCTCATGTTGAATAACCACTTTTTAAACCCTCACAGTGACCAAAATTGCCATTTTTACAGAGTTTTGCTTACTCAAAAGCTTCAATTTTGACCCTTTTCAGGCACAGAAATGACTTTAAACACACTTATTTTAGTTGACAAAGTCATAATTCACATCCAACAGTCATTTACAGTCAAAAGATTAAATGTTAAAATTTCATCCATATTGACCATTTTGGGATCGTTCGACATGTCCGGAGTCATCGTTTTTCATCCGAAAATTGATTTTTTGGACTGTACCAAAAATGATTCAAAATGTCAATTGGATCATGCCTCATGTTGAATAACCACTTTTTAAGCCCTCACAGTGACCAAAATTGCCAATTTTACAGAGTTTTGCTTACTCAAAAGCTTCAATTTTGACCCATTTCAGGCACAGAAATGACTTTAAACACACTTATTTTAGTTGACAAAGTCATAATTCACATCCAACAGTCATTTAGAGTCAAAAGATTAAATGTTAAAATTTCATCATTATAGACCATTTTGGGAATGTTCGACAGGTACGGAGTCATCGTTTTTCGTCTGAAAATTGATTTTTTGGACTGTACCAAAAATGATTCAAAATGTCAATTGGATCGTGCCTCATGTTGAATAACCACTTTTTAAACCCTCAGAGTGACCAAAATTGCCATTTTTACAGAGTTTTGCTTACTCAAAAGCTTCAATTTTGATCCGTTTTAGGCACAGAAATGACTTTAAACACACTTATTTTAGTTGACAAAGTCATAATTCACATCCAACAGTCATTTACAGTCAAAAGATTAAATGTTAAAATTTCATCCATATTGACCATTTTGGGATCGTTCGACATGTCCGGAGTCATCGTTTTTCATCCGAAAATTGATTTTTTGGACTGTACCAAAAATGATTCAAAATGTCAATTGGATCGTGCCTCATGTTGAATAACAACTTTTTAAACCCTCACAGTGACCAAAATTGCTAATTTTACAGAGTTTTGCTTACTCAAAAGCTTCAATTTTGACCCGTTTCAGGCACAGAAATGACTTTAAACACACTTATTTTAGCTGACAAAGTCATTATTCACATCCAACAGTCATTTAGAGTCAAAAGATTAAATGTTAAAATTTCATCCATATTGACCATTTTGGGATCGTTCGACATGTCCGGAGTCATTGTTTTTCATCCGAAAATTGATTTTTGGACTGTACCAAAAATTATTCAAAATGTCAATTGGATCGTGCCTCATGTTGAATAACCACTTTTTAAACCCTCACAGTGACCAAAATTGCCATTTTTACAGAGTTTTGATTACTCAAAAGCTTCAATTTTGACCCATTTCAGGCACAGAAATGACTTTAAACACACTTATTTTAGTTGACAAAGTCATAATTCACATCCAACAGTCATTTACAGTCAAAAGATTAAATGTTAAAATTTCATCCATATTGACCATTTTGGGATCGTTCGACATGTCCGGAGTCATCGTTTTTCATCCGAAAATTGATTTTTTGGACTGTACCAAAAATGATTCAAAATGTCAATTGGATCGTGCCTCATGTTGAATAACCACTTTTTAAACCCTCACAGTGACCAAAATTGCCATTTTTACAGAGTTTTGCTTACTCAAAAGCTTCAATTTTTACCCCTTTGAGGCACAGAAATGACTTTAAACACACTTATTTTAGTTGACAAAGTCATAATTCACATCCAACAGTCATTTACAGTCAAAAGATTAAATGTTAAAATTTCATCCATATTGACCATTTTGGGATCGTTCGACATGTCCGGAGTCATCGTTTTTCATCCGAAAATTGATTTTTTGGACTGTACCAAAAATGATTCAAAATGTCAATTGGATCGTGCCTCATGTTGAATAACCACTTTTTAAACCCTCACAGTGACCAAAATTGCCAATTTTACAGAGTTTTGCTTACTCAAAAGCTTCAATTTTGACCCGTTTCAGGCACAGAAATGACTTTAAACACACTTATTTTAGTTGACAAAGTCATTATTCACATCCAACAGTCATTTAGAGTCAAAAGATTAAATGGTAAAATTTCATCCATATTGACCATTTTGGGATCGTTCGACATGTCCGGAGTCATCGTTTTTCATCCGAAAATTGATTTTTTGGACTGTACCAAAAATGATTCAAAATGTCAATTGGATCGTGCCTCATGTTGAATAACCACTTTTAAAACCCTCACAGTGACCAAAATTGCCATTTTTACAGAGTTTTGATTACTCAAAAGCTTCAATTTTGACCCATTTCAGGCACAGAAATGACTTTAAACACACTTATTTTAGTTGACAAAGTCATAATTCACATCCAACAGTCATTTACAGTCAAAAGATTAAATGTTAAAATTTCATCCATATTGACCATTTTGGGATCGTTCGACATGTCCGGAGTCATCGTTTTTCATCCGAAAATTGATTTTTTGGACTGTACCAAAAATGATTCAAAATGTCAATTGGATCGTGCCTCATGTTGAATAACCACTTTTTAAACCCTCACAGTGACCAAAATTGCCATTTTTACAGAGTTTTGCTTACTCAAAAGCTTCAATTTTGACCCATTTCAGGCACAGAAATGACTTTAAACACACTTATTTTAGTTGACAAAGTCATAATTCACATCCAACAGTCATTTAGAGTCAAAAGATTAAATGTTAAAATTTCATCATTATAGACCATTTTGGGAATGTTCGACAGGTACGGAGTCATCGTTTTTCGTCTGAAAATTGATTTTTTGGACTGTACCAAAAATGATTCAAAATGTCAATTGGATCGTGCCTCATGTTGAATAACCACTTTTTAAACCCTCAGAGTGACCAAAATTGCCATTTTTACAGAGTTTTGCTTACTCAAAAGCTTCAATTTTGATCCGTTTTAGGCACAGAAATGACTTTAAACACACTTATTTTAGTTGACAAAGTCATAATTCACATCCAACAGTCATTTACAGTCAAAAGATTAAATGTTAAAATTTCATCCATATTGACCATTTTGGGATCGTTCGACATGTCCGGAGTCATCGTTTTTCATCCGAAAATTGATTTTTTGGACTGTACCAAAAATGATTCAAAATGTCAATTGGATCGTGCCTCATGTTGAATAACAACTTTTTAAACCCTCACAGTGACCAAAATTGCTAATTTTACAGAGTTTTGCTTACTCAAAAGCTTCAATTTTGACCCGTTTCAGGCACAGAAATGACTTTAAACACACTTATTTTAGCTGACAAAGTCATTATTCACATCCAACAGTCATTTAGAGTCAAAAGATTAAATGTTAAAATTTCATCCATATTGACCATTTTGGGATCGTTCGACATGTCCGGAGTCATTGTTTTTCATCCGAAAATTGATTTTTGGACTGTACCAAAAATTATTCAAAATGTCAATTGGATCGTGCCTCATGTTGAATAACCACTTTTTAAACCCTCACAGTGACCAAAATTGCCATTTTTACAGAGTTTTGATTACTCAAAAGCTTCAATTTTGACCCATTTCAGGCACAGAAATGACTTTAAACACACTTATTTTAGTTGACAAAGTCATAATTCACATCCAACAGTCATTTACAGTCAAAAGATTAAATGTTAAAATTTCATCCATATTGACCATTTTGGGATCGTTCGACATGTCCGGAGTCATCGTTTTTCATCCGAAAATTGATTTTTTGGACTGTACCAAAAATGATTCAAAATGTCAATTGGATCGTGCCTCATGTTGAATAACCACTTTTTAAACCCTCACAGTGACCAAAATTGCCATTTTTACAGAGTTTTGCTTACTCAAAAGCTTCAATTTTTACCCCTTTGAGGCACAGAAATGACTTTAAACACACTTATTTTAGTTGACAAAGTCATAATTCACATCCAACAGTCATTTACAGTCAAAAGATTAAATGTTAAAATTTCATCCATATTGACCATTTTGGGATCGTTCGACATGTCCGGAGTCATCGTTTTTCATCCGAAAATTGATTTTTTGGACTGTACCAAAAATGATTCAAAATGTCAATTGGATCGTGCCTCATGTTGAATAACCACTTTTTAAACCCTCACAGTGACCAAAATTGCCAATTTTACAGAATTTTGCTTACTCAAAAGCTTCAATTTTGACCCGTTTCAGGCACAGAAATGACTTTAAACACACTTATTTTAGTTGACAAAGTCATTATTCACATCCAACAGTCATTTAGAGTCAAAAGATTAAATGGTAAAATTTCATCCATATTGACCATTTTGGGATCGTTCGACATGTCCGGAGTCATCGTTTTTCATCCGAAAATTGATTTTTTGGACTGTACCAAAAATGATTCAAAATGTCAATTGGATCGTGCCTCATGTTGAATAACCACTTTTAAAACCCTCACAGTGACCAAAATTGCCATTTTTACAGAGTTTTGATTACTCAAAAGCTTCAATTTTGACCCATTTCAGGCACAGAAATGACTTTAAACACACTTATTTTAGTTGACAAAGTCATAATTCACATCCAACAGTCATTTACAGTCAAAAGATTAAATGTTAAAATTTCATCCATATTGACCATTTTGGGATCGTTCGACATGTCCGGAGTCATCGTTTTTCATCCGAAAATTGATTTTTTGGACTGTACCAAAAATGATTCAAAATGTCAATTGGATCGTGCCTCATGTTGAATAACCACTTTTTAAACCCTCACAGTGACCAAAATTGCCAATTTTACAGAGTTTTGCTTACTCAAAAGCTTCAATTTTGACCCATTTCAGGCACAGAAATGACTTTAAACACACTTATTTTAGTTGACAAAGTCATAATTCACATCCAACAGTCATTTACAGTCAAAAGATTAAATGTTAAAATTTCATCCATATTGACCATTTTGGGATCGTTCGACATGTCCGGAGTCATCGTTTTTCATCCGAAAATTGATTTTTTGGACTGTACCAAAAATGATTCAAAATGTCAATTGGATCGTGCCTCATGTTGAATAACCACTTTTTAAACCCTCACAGTGACCAAAATTGCCATTTTTACAGAGTTTTGCTTACTCAAAAGCTTCAATTTTGACCCATTTCAGGCACAGAAATGACTTTAAACACACTTATTTTAGTTGACAAAGTCATAATTCACATCCAACAGTCATTTAGAGTCAAAAGATTAAATGTTAAAATTTCATCATTATAGACCATTTTGGGAATGTTCGACAGGTACGGAGTCATCGTTTTTCGTCTGAAAATTGATTTTTTGGACTGTACCAAAAATGATTCAAAATGTCAATTGGATCGTGCCTCATGTTGAATAACCACTTTTTAAACCCTCAGAGTGACCAAAATTGCCATTTTTACAGAGTTTTGCTTACTCAAAAGCTTCAATTTTGATCCGTTTTAGGCACAGAAATGACTTTAAACACACTTATTTTAGTTGACAAAGTCATAATTCACATCCAACAGTCATTTACAGTCAAAAGATTAAATGTTAAAATTTCATCCATATTGACCATTTTGGGATCGTTCGACATGTCCGGAGTCATCGTTTTTTCATCCGAAAATTGATTTTTTGGACTGTACCAAAAATGATTCAAAATGTCAATTGGATCGTGCCTCATGTTGAATAACAACTTTTTTAAACCCTCACAGTGACCAAAATTGCTAATTTTACAGAGTTTTGCTTACTCAAAAGCTTCAATTTTGACCCGTTTCAGGCACAGAAATGACTTTAAACACACTTATTTTAGCTGACAAAGTCATTATTCACATCCAACAGTCATTTAGAGTCAAAAGATTAAATGTTAAAATTTCATCCATATTGACCATTTTGGGATCGTTCGACATGTCCGGAGTCATTGTTTTTCATCCGAAAATTGATTTTTGGACTGTACCAAAAATTATTCAAAATGTCAATTGGATCGTGCCTCATGTTGAATAACCACTTTTTAAACCCTCACAGTGACCAAAATTGCCATTTTTACAGAGTTTTGATTACTCAAAAGCTTCAATTTTGACCCATTTCAGGCACAGAAATGACTTTAAACACACTTATTTTAGTTGACAAAGTCATAATTCACATCCAACAGTCATTTACAGTCAAAAGATTAAATGTTAAAATTTCATCCATATTGACCATTTTGGGATCGTTCGACATGTCCGGAGTCATCGTTTTTCATCCGAAAATTGATTTTTTGGACTGTACCAAAAATGATTCAAAATGTCAATTGGATCGTGCCTCATGTTGAATAACCACTTTTTAAACCCTCACAGTGACCAAAATTGCCATTTTTACAGAGTTTTGCTTACTCAAAAGCTTCAATTTTTACCCCTTTGAGGCACAGAAATGACTTTAAACACACTTATTTTAGTTGACAAAGTCATAATTCACATCCAACAGTCATTTACAGTCAAAAGATTAAATGTTAAAATTTCATCCATATTGACCATTTTGGGATCGTTCGACATGTCCGGAGTCATCGTTTTTCATCCGAAAATTGATTTTTTGGACTGTACCAAAAATGATTCAAAATGTCAATTGGATCGTGCCTCATGTTGAATAACCACTTTTTAAACCCTCACAGTGACCAAAATTGCCAATTTTACAGAATTTTGCTTACTCAAAAGCTTCAATTTTGACCCGTTTCAGGCACAGAAATGACTTTAAACACACTTATTTTAGTTGACAAAGTCATTATTCACATCCAACAGTCATTTAGAGTCAAAAGATTAAATGGTAAAATTTCATCCATATTGACCATTTTGGGATCGTTCGACATGTCCGGAGTCATCGTTTTTCATCCGAAAATTGATTTTTTGGACTGTACCAAAAATGATTCAAAATGTCAATTGGATCGTGCCTCATGTTGAATAACCACTTTTAAAACCCTCACAGTGACCAAAATTGCCATTTTTACAGAGTTTTGATTACTCAAAAGCTTCAATTTTGACCCATTTCAGGCACAGAAATGACTTTAAACACACTTATTTTAGTTGACAAAGTCATAATTCACATCCAACAGTCATTTACAGTCAAAAGATTAAATGTTAAAATTTCATCCATATTGACCATTTTGGGATCGTTCGACATGTCCGGAGTCATCGTTTTTCATCCGAAAATTGATTTTTTGGACTGTACCAAAAATGATTCAAAATGTCAATTGGATCGTGCCTCATGTTGAATAACCACTTTTTAAACCCTCACAGTGACCAAAATTGCCAATTTTACAGAGTTTTGATTACTCAAAAGCTTAATTTTGACCCATTTCAGGCACAGAAATGACTTTAAACACACTTATTTTAGTTGACAAAGTCGAAATTCACATCCAACAGTCATTTACAGTCAAAAGATTAAATGTTAAAATTTCATCCATATTGACCATTTTGGGAACGTTCGACAGGTCCGGAGTCATCGTTTTTCGTCTGTAAATTGATTTTTTGGACTGTACCAAAAATGATTCAAAATGTCAATTGGATCGTGCCTCATGTTGAATAACCACTTTTTAAACCCTCACAGTGACCAAAATTGCCATTTTTACAGAGTTTTGATTACTCAAAAGCTTAATTTTGACCCATTTCAGGCACAGAAATGACTTTAAACACACTTATTTTAGTTGACAAAGTCGAAATTCACATCCAACAGTCATTTACAGTCAAAAGATTAAATGTTAAAATTTCATCCATATTGACCATTTTGGGATCGTTCGACATGTCCGGAGTCATCGTTTTTCATCCGAAAATTGATTTTTTGGACTGTACCAAAAATGATTCAAAATGTCAATTGGATCGTGCCTCATGTTGAATAACCACTTTTTAAACCCTCACAGTGACCAAAATTGCCAATTTTACAGAGTTTTGCTTACTCAAAAGCTTCAATTTTGACCCGTTTCAGGCACAGAAATGACTTTAAACACACTTATTTTAGTTGACAAAGTCATTATTCACATCCAACAGTCATTTAGAGTCAAAAGATTAAATGTTAAAATTTCATCCATATTGACCATTTTGGGATCGTTCGACATGTCCGGAGTCATCGTTTTTCATCCGAAAATTGATTTTTTGAACTGTACCAAAAATGATTCAAAATGTCAATAGGATCGTGCCTCATGTTGAATAACCACTTTTTAAACCCTCACAGTGACCAAAATTGCCAATTTTACAGAGTTTTGCTTACTCAAAAGCTTCAATTTTGATCCGTTTTAGGCACAGAAATGACTTTAAACACACTTATTTTAGTTGACAAAGTCATAATTCACATCCAACAGTCATTTACAGTCAAAAGATTAAATGTTAAAATTTCATCCATATTGACCATTTTGGGATCGTTCGACATGTCCGGAGTCATCGTTTTTCATCCGAAAATTGATTTTTTGGACTGTACCAAAAATGATTCAAAATCTCAATTGGATCGTGCCTCATGTTGAATAACCACTTTTTAAACCCTCACAGTGACCAAAATTGCCAATTTTACAGAGTTTTGCTTACTCAAAAGCTTCAATTTTGATCCGTTTTAGGCACAGAAATGACTTTAAACACACTTATTTTAGTTGACAAAGTCATAATTCACATCCAACAGTCATTTACAGTCAAAAGATTAAATGTTAAAATTTCTTCCATATTGACCATTTTGGGATCGTTCGACATGTCCGGAGTCATCGTTTTTCATCCGAAAATTGATTTTTTGGACTGTACCAAAAATGATTCAAAATGTCAATTGGATCGTGCCTCATGTTGAATAACCACTTTTTAAACCCTCACAGTGACCAAAATTGCCATTTTTACAGAGTTTTGCTTACTCAAAAGCTTCAATTTTGACCCATTTCAGGCACAGAAATGACTTTAAACACACTTATTTTAGTTGACAAAGTCATAATTCACATCCAACAGTCATTTACAGTCAAAAGATTAAATGTTAAAATTTCATCCATATTGACCATTTTGGGATCGTTCGACATGTCCGGAGTCATTGTTTTTCATCCGAAAATTGATTTTTTGGACTGTACCAAAAATGATTCAAAATGTCAATTGGATCGTGCCTCATGTTGAATAACCACTTTTTAAACCCTCACAGTGACCAAAATTGCCATTTTTACAGAGTTTTGCTTACTCAAAAGCTTCAATTTTGACCCATTTCAGGCACAGAAATGACTTTAAACACACTTATTTTAGTTGACAAAGTCATAATTCACATCCAACAGTCATTTACAGTCAAAAGATTAAATGTTAAAATTTCATCCATATTGACCATTTTGGGATCGTTCGACATGTCCGGAGTCATCGTTTTTCATCCGAAAATTGATTTTTTGGACTGTACCAAAAATGATTCAAAATGTCAATTGGATCGTGCCTCATGTTGAATAACCACTTTTTAAACCCTCACAGTGACCAAAATTGCCAATTTTACAGAGTTTTGCTTACTCAAAAGCTTCAATTTTGACCCATTTCAGGCACAGAAATGACTTTAAACACACTTATTTTAGTTGACAAAGTCATAATTCACATCCAACAGTCATTTAGAGTCAAAAGATTAAATGTTAAAATTTCATCATTATAGACCATTTTGGGAACGTTCGACAGGTCCGGAGTCATCGTTTTTCGTCTGAAAATTGATTTTTTGGACTGTACCAAAAATGATTCAAAATGTCAATTGGATCGTGCCTCATGTTGAATAACCACTTTTTAAACCCTCAGAGTGACCAAAATTGCCATTTTTACAGAGTTTTGCTTACTCAAAAGCTTCAATTTTGATCCGTTTTAGGCACAGAAATGACTTTAAACACACTTATTTTAGTTGACAAAGTCGAAATTCACATCCAACAGTCATTTACAGTCAAAAGATTAAATGTTAAAATTTCATCCATATTGACCATTTTGGGATCGTTCGACATGTCCGGAGTCATCGTTTTTCATCCGAAAATTGATTTTTTTGGCTGTACCAAAAATGATTCAAAATGTCAATTGGATCGTGCCTCATGTTGAATAACCACTATTTAAACCCTCACAGTGACCAAAATTGCCATTTTTACAGAGTTTTGCTTACTCAAAAGCTTCAATTTTGACCCATTTCAGGCACAGAAATGACTTTAAACACACTTATTTTAGTTGACAAAGTCATAATTCACATCCAACAGTCATTTACAGTCAAAAGATTAAATGTTAAAATTTCATCCATATTGACCATTTTGGGATCGTTCGACATGTCCGGAGTCATCGTTTTTCATCCGAAAATTGATTTTTTGGACTGTACCAAAAATGATTCAAAATGTCAATTGGATCGTGCCTCATGTTGAATAACCACTTTTTAAACCCTCACAGTGACCAAAATTGCCATTTTTACAGAGTTTTGCTTACTCAAAAGTTTCAATTTTGACCCATTTCAGGCAAAGAAATGACTTTAAACACACTTATTTTAGTTGACAAAGTCATAATTCACATCCAACAGTCATTTACAGTCAAAAGATTAAATGTTAAAATGTCATCATTATAGACCATTTTGGGAACGTTCGACAGGTCCCGAGTCATCGTTTTTCGTCTGAAAATTGATTTTTTGGACTGTACCAAAAATGATTCAAAATGTCAATTGGATCGTGCCTCATGTTGAATAACCACTTTTTAAACCCTCAGAGTGACCAAAATTGCAATTTTTACAGAGTTTTGCTTACTCAAAAGCTTCAATTTTGATCCGTTTTAGGCACAGAAATGACTTTAAACACACTTATTTTAGTTGACAAAGTCATTATTCACATCCAACAGTCATTTAGAGTCAAAAGATTAAATGTTAAAATTTCATCCATATTGACCATTTTGGGATCGTTCAACATGTCCGGAGTCATCGTTTTTCATCCGAAAATTGATTTTTTTGGCTGTACCAAAAATGATTCAAAATGTCAATTGGATCGTGCCTCATGTTGAATAACCACTATTTAAACCCTCACAGTGACCAAAATTGCCATTTTTACAGAGTTTTGCTTACTCAAAAGCTTCAATTTTGACCCATTTCAGGCACAGAAATGACTTTAAACACACTTATTTTAGTTGACAAAGTCATAATTCACATCCAACAGTCATTTAGAGTCAAAAGATTAAATGTTAAAATTTCATCATTATAGACCATTTTGGGAACGTTCGACAGGTCCGGAGTCATCGTTTTTCGTCTGAAAATTGATTTTTTGGACTGTACCAAAAATGATTCAAAATGTCAATTGGATCGTGCCTCATGTTGAATAACCACTTTTTAAACCCTCAGAGTGACCAAAATTGCCATTTTTACAGAGTTTTGCTTACTCAAAAGCTTCAATTTTGATCCGTTTTAGGCACAGAAATGACTTTAAACACACTTATTTTAGTTGACAAAGTCGAAATTCACATCCAACAGTCATTTACAGTCAAAAGATTAAATGTTAAAATTTCATCCATATTGACCATTTTGGGATCGTTCGACATGTCCGGAGTCATCGTTTTTCATCCGAAAATTGATTTTTTTGGCTGTACCAAAAATGATTCAAAATGTCAATTGGATCGTGCCTCATGTTGAATAACCACTATTTAAACCCTCACAGTGACCAAAATTGCCATTTTTACAGAGTTTTGCTTACTCAAAAGCTTCAATTTTGACCCATTTCAGGCACAGAAATGACTTTAAACACACTTATTTTAGTTGACAAAGTCATAATTCACATCCAACAGTCATTTACAGTCAAAAGATTAAATGTTAAAATTTCATCCATATTGACCATTTTGGGATCGTTCGACATGTCCGGAGTCATCGTTTTTCATCCGAAAATTGATTTTTTGGACTGTACCAAAAATGATTCAAAATGTCAATTGGATCGTGCCTCATGTTGAATAACCACTTTTTAAACCCTCACAGTGACCAAAATTGCCATTTTTACAGAGTTTTGCTTACTCAAAAGTTTCAATTTTGACCCATTTCAGGCAAAGAAATGACTTTAAACACACTTATTTTAGTTGACAAAGTCATAATTCACATCCAACAGTCATTTACAGTCAAAAGATTAAATGTTAAAATGTCATCATTATAGACCATTTTGGGAACGTTCGACAGGTCCCGAGTCATCGTTTTTCGTCTGAAAATTGATTTTTTGGACTGTACCAAAAATGATTCAAAATGTCAATTGGATCGTGCCTCATGTTGAATAACCACTTTTTAAACCCTCAGAGTGACCAAAATTGCAATTTTTACAGAGTTTTGCTTACTCAAAAGCTTCAATTTTGATCCGTTTTAGGCACAGAAATGACTTTAAACACACTTATTTTAGTTGACAAAGTCATTATTCACATCCAACAGTCATTTAGAGTCAAAAGATTAAATGTTAAAATTTCATCCATATTGACCATTTTGGGATCGTTCAACATGTCCGGAGTCATCGTTTTTCATCCGAAAATTGATTTTTTGGACTGTACCAAAAATGATTCAAAATGTCAATTGGATCGTGCCTCATGTTGAATAACCACTTTTTAAACCCTCACAGTGACCAAAATTGCCATTTTTAAAGAGTTTTGATTACTCAAAAGCTTAATTTTGACCCATTTCAGGCACAGAAATGACTTTAAACACACTTATTTTAGTTGACAAAGTCGAAATTCACATCCAACAGTCATTTACAGTCAAAAGATTAAATGTTAAAATTTCATCCATATTGACCATTTTGGGATCGTTCGACATGTCCGGAGTCATCGTTTTTCATCCGAAAATTGATTTTTTGGACTGTACCAAAAATGATTCAAAATGTCAATTGGATCGTGCCTCATGTTGAATAACCACTTTTTAAACCCTCACAGTGACCAAAATTGCCAATTTTACAGAGTTTTGCTTACTCAAAAGCTTCAATTTTGACCCGTTTCAGGCACAGAAATGACTTTAAACACACTTATTTTAGTTGACAAAGTCATTATTCACATCCAACAGTCATTTAGAGTCAAAAGATTAAATGTTAAAATTTCATCCATATTGACCATTTTGGGATCGTTCGACATGTCCGGAGTCATCGTTTTTCATCCGAAAATTGATTTTTTGGACTGTACCAAAAATGATTCAAAATGTCAATTGGATCGTGCCTCATGTTGAATAACAACTTTTTAAACCCTCACAGTGACCAAAATTGCTAATTTTACAGAGTTTTGCTTACTCAAAAGCTTCAATTTTGACCCGTTTCAGGCACAGAAATGACTTTAAACACACTTATTTTAGTTGACAAAGTCATTATTCACATCCAACAGTCATTTAGATTCAAAGGTTTAAATGTTAAAATGTCATCCATATTGACCATTTTGGGATCGTTTGACATGTCCGGAGTCATCGTTTTTCATCCGAAAATTGATTTTTTGGACTGTACCAAAAATGATTCAAAATGTCAATTGGATCGTGCCTCATGTTGAATAACCACTTTTTAAACCCTCACAGTGACCAAAATTGCCATTTTTACAGAGTTTTGCTTACTCAAAAGCTTCAATTTTGACCCTTTTCAGGCACAGAAATGACTTTAAACACACTTATTTTAGTTGACAAAGTCATAATTCACATCCAACAGTCATTTACAGTCAAAAGATTAAATGTTAAAATTTCATCCATATTGACCATTTTGGGATCGTTCGACATGTCCGGAGTCATCGTTTTTCATCCGAAAATTGATTTTTTGGACTGTACCAAAAATGATTCAAAATGTCAATTGGATCATGCCTCATGTTGAATAACCACTTTTTAAGCCCTCACAGTGACCAAAATTGCCAATTTTACAGAGTTTTGCTTACTCAAAAGCTTCAATTTTGACCCATTTCAGGCACAGAAATGACTTTAAACACACTTATTTTAGTTGACAAAGTCATAATTCACATCCAACAGTCATTTAGAGTCAAAAGATTAAATGTTAAAATTTCATCATTATAGACCATTTTGGGAATGTTCGACAGGTACGGAGTCATCGTTTTTCGTCTGAAAATTGATTTTTTGGACTGTACCAAAAATGATTCAAAATGTCAATTGGATCGTGCCTCATGTTGAATAACCACTTTTTAAACCCTCAGAGTGACCAAAATTGCCATTTTTACAGAGTTTTGCTTACTCAAAAGCTTCAATTTTGATCCGTTTTAGGCACAGAAATGACTTTAAACACACTTATTTTAGTTGACAAAGTCATAATTCACATCCAACAGTCATTTACAGTCAAAAGATTAAATGTTAAAATTTCATCCATATTGACCATTTTGGGATCGTTCGACATGTCCGGAGTCATCGTTTTTCATCCGAAAATTGATTTTTTGGACTGTACCAAAAATGATTCAAAATGTCAATTGGATCGTGCCTCATGTTGAATAACAACTTTTTAAACCCTCACAGTGACCAAAATTGCTAATTTTACAGAGTTTTGCTTACTCAAAAGCTCCAATTTTGACCCGTTTCAGGCACAGAAATGACTTTAAACACACTTATTTTAGCTGACAAAGTCATTATTCACATCCAACAGTCATTTAGAGTCAAAAGATTAAATGTTAAAATTTCATCCATATTGACCATTTTGGGATCGTTCGACATGTCCGGAGTCATTGTTTTTCATCCGAAAATTGATTTTTGGACTGTACCAAAAATTATTCAAAATGTCAATTGGATCGTGCCTCATGTTGAATAACCACTTTTTAAACCCTCACAGTGACCAAAATTGCCATTTTTACAGAGTTTTGATTACTCAAAAGCTTCAATTTTGACCCATTTCAGGCACAGAAATGACTTTAAACACACTTATTTTAGTTGACAAAGTCATAATTCACATCCAACAGTCATTTACAGTCAAAAGATTAAATGTTAAAATTTCATCCATATTGACCATTTTGGGATCGTTCGACATGTCCGGAGTCATCGTTTTTCATCCGAAAATTGATTTTTTGGACTGTACCAAAAATGATTCAAAATGTCAATTGGATCGTGCCTCATGTTGAATAACCACTTTTTAAACCCTCACAGTGACCAAAATTGCCATTTTTACAGAGTTTTGCTTACTCAAAAGCTTCAATTTTTACCCCTTTGAGGCACAGAAATGACTTTAAACACACTTATTTTAGTTGACAAAGTCATAATTCACATCCAACAGTCATTTACAGTCAAAAGATTAAATGTTAAAATTTCATCCATATTGACCATTTTGGGATCGTTCGACATGTCCGGAGTCATCGTTTTTCATCCGAAAATTGATTTTTTGGACTGTACCAAAAATGATTCAAAATGTCAATTGGATCGTGCCTCATGTTGAATAACCACTTTTTAAACCCTCACAGTGACCAAAATTGCCAATTTTACAGAGTTTTGCTTACTCAAAAGCTTCAATTTTGACCCGTTTCAGGCACAGAAATGACTTTAAACACACTTATTTTAGTTGACAAAGTCATTATTCACATCCAACAGTCATTTAGAGTCAAAAGATTAAATGGTAAAATTTCATCCATATTGACCATTTTGGGATCGTTCGACATGTCCGGAGTCATCGTTTTTCATCCGAAAATTGATTTTTTGGACTGTACCAAAAATGATTCAAAATGTCAATTGGATCGTGCCTCATGTTGAATAACCACTTTTAAAACCCTCACAGTGACCAAAATTGCCATTTTTACAGAGTTTTGATTACTCAAAAGCTTCAATTTTGACCCATTTCAGGCACAGAAATGACTTTAAACACACTTATTTTAGTTGACAAAGTCATAATTCACATCCAACAGTCATTTACAGTCAAAAGATTAAATGTTAAAATTTCATCCATATTGACCATTTTGGGATCGTTCGACATGTCCGGAGTCATCGTTTTTCATCCGAAAATTGATTTTTTGGACTGTACCAAAAATGATTCAAAATGTCAATTGGATCGTGCCTCATGTTGAATAACCACTTTTTAAACCCTCACAGTGACCAAAATTGCCATTTTTACAGAGTTTTGCTTACTCAAAAGCTTCAATTTTGACCCATTTCAGGCACAGAAATGACTTTAAACACACTTATTTTAGTTGACAAAGTCATAATTCACATCCAACAGTCATTTACAGTCAAAAGATTAAATGTTAAAATTTCATCCATATTGACCATTTTGGGATCGTTCGACATGTCCGGAGTCATCGTTTTTCATCCGAAAATTGATTTTTTGGACTGTACCAAAAATGATTCAAAATGTCAATTGGATCGTGCCTCATGTTGAATAACCACTATTTAAACCCTCACAGTGACCAAAATTGCCATTTTTACAGAGTTTTGCTTACTCAAAAGCTTCAATTTTGACCCATTTCAGGCACAGAAATGACTTTAAACACACTTATTTTAGTTGACAAAGTCATAATTCACATCCAACAGTCATTTACAGTCAAAAGATTAAATGTTAAAATTTCATCCATATTGACCATTTTGGGATCGTTCGACATGTCCGGAGTCATCGTTTTTCATCCGAAAATTGATTTTTTGGACTGTACCAAAAATGATTCAAAATGTCAATTGGATCGTGCCTCATGTTGAATAACCACTTTTTAAACCCTCAGAGTGACCAAAATTGCCATATTTACAGAGTTTTGCTTACTCAAAAGCTTCAATTTTGATCCGTTTTAGGCACAGAAATGACTTTAAACACACTTTTTTTAGTTGACAAAGTCATAATTCACATCCAACAGTCATTTACAGTCAAAAGATTAAATGTTAAAATTTCATCCATATTGACCATTTTGGGATCGTTCGACATGTCCGGAGTCATCGTTTTTCATCCGAAAATTGATTTTTTGGACTGTACCAAAAATGATTCAAAATGTCAATTGGATCGTGCCTCATGTTGAATAACCACTTTTTAAACCCTCACAGTGACCAAAATTGCCAATTTTACAGAGTTTTGATTACTCAAAAGCTTCAATTTTTACCCCTTTGAGGCACAGAAATGACTTTAAACACACTTATTTTAGTTGACAAAGTCATAATTCACATCCAACAGTCATTTACAGTCAAAAGATTAAATGTTAAAATTTCATCCATATTGACCATTTTGGGATCGTTCGACATGTCCGGAGTCATCGTTTTTCATCCGAAAATTGATTTTTTGAACTGTACCAAAAATGATTCAAAATGTCAATAGGATCGTGCCTCATGTTGAATAACCACTTTTTAAACCCTCACAGTGACCAAAATTGCCAATTTTACAGAGTTTTGCTTACTCAAAAGCTTCAATTTTGATCCGTTTTAGGCACAGAAATGACTTTAAACACACTTATTTTAGTTGACAAAGTCATAATTCACATCCAACAGTCATTTACAGTCAAAAGATTAAATGTTAAAATTTCATCCATATTGACCATTTTGGGATCGTTCGACATGTCCGGAGTCATCGTTTTTCATCCGAAAATTGATTTTTTGGACTGTACCAAAAATGATTCAAAATCTCAATTGGATCGTGCCTCATGTTGAATAACCACTTTTTAAACCCTCACAGTGACCAAAATTGCCAATTTTACAGAGTTTTGCTTACTCAAAAGCTTCAATTTTGATCCGTTTTAGGCACAGAAATGACTTTAAACACACTTATTTTAGTTGACAAAGTCATAATTCACATCCAACAGTCATTTACAGTCAAAAGATTAAATGTTAAAATTTCTTCCATATTGACCATTTTGGGATCGTTCGACATGTCCGGAGTCATCGTTTTTCATCCGAAAATTGATTTTTTGGACTGTACCAAAAATGATTCAAAATGTCAATTGGATCGTGCCTCATGTTGAATAACCACTTTTTAAACCCTCACAGTGACCAAAATTGCCATTTTTACAGAGTTTTGCTTACTCAAAAGCTTCAATTTTGACCCATTTCAGGCACAGAAATGACTTTAAACACACTTATTTTAGTTGACAAAGTCATAATTCACATCCAACAGTCATTTACAGTCAAAAGATTAAATGTTAAAATTTCATCCATATTGACCATTTTGGGATCGTTCGACATGTCCGGAGTCATTGTTTTTCATCCGAAAATTGATTTTTTGGACTGTACCAAAAATGATTCAAAATGTCAATTGGATCGTGCCTCATGTTGAATAACCACTTTTTAAACCCTCACAGTGACCAAAATTGCCATTTTTACAGAGTTTTGCTTACTCAAAAGCTTCAATTTTGACCCATTTCAGGCACAGAAATGACTTTAAACACACTTATTTTAGTTGACAAAGTCATAATTCACATCCAACAGTCATTTACAGTCAAAAGATTAAATGTTAAAATTTCATCCATATTGACCATTTTGGGATCGTTCGACATGTCCGGAGTCATCGTTTTTCATCCGAAAATTGATTTTTTGGACTGTACCAAAAATGATTCAAAATGTCAATTGGATCGTGCCTCATGTTGAATAACCACTTTTTAAACCCTCACAGTGACCAAAATTGCCAATTTTACAGAGTTTTGCTTACTCAAAAGCTTCAATTTTGACCCATTTCAGGCACAGAAATGACTTTAAACACACTTATTTTAGTTGACAAAGTCATAATTCACATCCAACAGTCATTTAGAGTCAAAAGATTAAATGTTAAAATTTCATCATTATAGACCATTTTGGGAACGTTCGACAGGTCCGGAGTCATCGTTTTTCGTCTGAAAATTGATTTTTTGGACTGTACCAAAAATGATTCAAAATGTCAATTGGATCGTGCCTCATGTTGAATAACCACTTTTTAAACCCTCAGAGTGACCAAAATTGCCATTTTTACAGAGTTTTGCTTACTCAAAAGCTTCAATTTTGATCCGTTTTAGGCACAGAAATGACTTTAAACACACTTATTTTAGTTGACAAAGTCGAAATTCACATCCAACAGTCATTTACAGTCAAAAGATTAAATGTTAAAATTTCATCCATATTGACCATTTTGGGATCGTTCGACATGTCCGGAGTCATCGTTTTTCATCCGAAAATTGATTTTTTTGGCTGTACCAAAAATGATTCAAAATGTCAATTGGATCGTGCCTCATGTTGAATAACCACTATTTAAACCCTCACAGTGACCAAAATTGCCATTTTTACAGAGTTTTGCTTACTCAAAAGCTTCAATTTTGACCCATTTCAGGCACAGAAATGACTTTAAACACACTTATTTTAGTTGACAAAGTCATAATTCACATCCAACAGTCATTTACAGTCAAAAGATTAAATGTTAAAATTTCATCCATATTGACCATTTTGGGATCGTTCGACATGTCCGGAGTCATCGTTTTTCATCCGAAAATTGATTTTTTGGACTGTACCAAAAATGATTCAAAATGTCAATTGGATCGTGCCTCATGTTGAATAACCACTTTTTAAACCCTCACAGTGACCAAAATTGCCATTTTTACAGAGTTTTGCTTACTCAAAAGTTTCAATTTTGACCCATTTCAGGCAAAGAAATGACTTTAAACACACTTATTTTAGTTGACAAAGTCATAATTCACATCCAACAGTCATTTACAGTCAAAAGATTAAATGTTAAAATGTCATCATTATAGACCATTTTGGGAACGTTCGACAGGTCCGGAGTCATCGTTTTTCATCTGAAAATTGATTTTTTGGACTGTACCAAAAATGATTCAAAATGTCAATTGGATCGTGCCTCATGTTGAATAACCACTTTTTAAACCCTCAGAGTGACCAAAATTGCAATTTTTACAGAGTTTTGCTTACTCAAAAGCTTCAATTTTGATCCGTTTTAGGCACAGAAATGACTTTAAACACACTTATTTTAGTTGACAAAGTCATTATTCACATCCAACAGTCATTTAGAGTCAAAAGATTAAATGTTAAAATTTCATCCATATTGACCATTTTGGGATCGTTCGACATGTCCGGAGTCATTGTTTTTCATCCGAAAATTGATTTTTGGACTGTACCAAAAATTATTCAAAATGTCAATTGGATCGTGCCTCATGTTGAATAACCACTTTTTAAACCCTCACAGTGACCAAAATTGCCATTTTTACAGAGTTTTGATTACTCAAAAGCTTCAATTTTGACCCATTTCAGGCACAGAAATGACTTTAAACACACTTATTTTAGTTGACAAAGTCATAATTCACATCCAACAGTCATTTACAGTCAAAAGATTAAATGTTAAAATTTCATCCATATTGACCATTTTGGGATCGTTCGACATGTCCGGAGTCATCGTTTTTCATCCGAAAATTGATTTTTTGGACTGTACCAAAAATGATTCAAAATGTCAATTGGATCGTGCCTCATGTTGAATAACCACTTTTTAAACCCTCACAGTGACCAAAATTGCCATTTTTACAGAGTTTTGCTTACTCAAAAGCTTCAATTTTTACCCCTTTGAGGCACAGAAATGACTTTAAACACACTTATTTTAGTTGACAAAGTCATAATTCACATCCAACAGTCATTTACAGTCAAAAGATTAAATGTTAAAATTTCATCCATATTGACCATTTTGGGATCGTTCGACATGTCCGGAGTCATCGTTTTTCATCCGAAAATTGATTTTTTGGACTGTACCAAAAATGATTCAAAATGTCAATTGGATCGTGCCTCATGTTGAATAACCACTTTTTAAACCCTCACAGTGACCAAAATTGCCAATTTTACAGAGTTTTGCTTACTCAAAAGCTTCAATTTTGATCCGTTTTAGGCACAGAAATGACTTTAAACACACTTATTTTAGTTGACAAAGTCATAATTCACATCCAACAGTCATTTACAGTCAAAAGATTAAATGTTAAAATTTCTTCCATATTGACCATTTTGGGATCGTTCGACATGTCCGGAGTCATCGTTTTTCATCCGAAAATTGATTTTTTGGACTGTACCAAAAATGATTCAAAATGTCAATTGGATCGTGCCTCATGTTGAATAACCACTTTTTAAACCCTCACAGTGACCAAAATTGCCATTTTTACAGAGTTTTGCTTACTCAAAAGCTTCAATTTTGACCCATTTCAGGCACAGAAATGACTTTAAACACACTTATTTTAGTTGACAAAGTCATAATTCACATCCAACAGTCATTTACAGTCAAAAGATTAAATGTTAAAATTTCATCCATATTGACCATTTTGGGATCGTTCGACATGTCCGGAGTCATTGTTTTTCATCCGAAAATTGATTTTTTGGACTGTACCAAAAATGATTCAAAATGTCAATTGGATCGTGCCTCATGTTGAATAACCACTTTTTAAACCCTCACAGTGACCAAAATTGCCATTTTTACAGAGTTTTGCTTACTCAAAAGCTTCAATTTTGACCCATTTCAGGCACAGAAATGACTTTAAACACACTTATTTTAGTTGACAAAGTCATAATTCACATCCAACAGTCATTTACAGTCAAAAGATTAAATGTTAAAATTTCATCCATATTGACCATTTTGGGATCGTTCGACATGTCCGGAGTCATCGTTTTTCATCCGAAAATTGATTTTTTGGACTGTACCAAAAATGATTCAAAATGTCAATTGGATCGTGCCTCATGTTGAATAACCACTTTTTAAACCCTCACAGTGACCAAAATTGCCAATTTTACAGAGTTTTGCTTACTCAAAAGCTTCAATTTTGACCCATTTCAGGCACAGAAATGACTTTAAACACACTTATTTTAGTTGACAAAGTCATAATTCACATCCAACAGTCATTTAGAGTCAAAAGATTAAATGTTAAAATTTCATCATTATAGACCATTTTGGGAACGTTCGACAGGTCCGGAGTCATCGTTTTTCGTCTGAAAATTGATTTTTTGGACTGTACCAAAAATGATTCAAAATGTCAATTGGATCGTGCCTCATGTTGAATAACCACTTTTTAAACCCTCAGAGTGACCAAAATTGCCATTTTTACAGAGTTTTGCTTACTCAAAAGCTTCAATTTTGATCCGTTTTAGGCACAGAAATGACTTTAAACACACTTATTTTAGTTGACAAAGTCGAAATTCACATCCAACAGTCATTTACAGTCAAAAGATTAAATGTTAAAATTTCATCCATATTGACCATTTTGGGATCGTTCGACATGTCCGGAGTCATCGTTTTTCATCCGAAAATTGATTTTTTTGGCTGTACCAAAAATGATTCAAAATGTCAATTGGATCGTGCCTCATGTTGAATAACCACTATTTAAACCCTCACAGTGACCAAAATTGCCATTTTTACAGAGTTTTGCTTACTCAAAAGCTTCAATTTTGACCCATTTCAGGCACAGAAATGACTTTAAACACACTTATTTTAGTTGACAAAGTCATAATTCACATCCAACAGTCATTTACAGTCAAAAGATTAAATGTTAAAATTTCATCCATATTGACCATTTTGGGATCGTTCGACATGTCCGGAGTCATCGTTTTTCATCCGAAAATTGATTTTTTGGACTGTACCAAAAATGATTCAAAATGTCAATTGGATCGTGCCTCATGTTGAATAACCACTTTTTAAACCCTCACAGTGACCAAAATTGCCATTTTTACAGAGTTTTGCTTACTCAAAAGTTTCAATTTTGACCCATTTCAGGCAAAGAAATGACTTTAAACACACTTATTTTAGTTGACAAAGTCATAATTCACATCCAACAGTCATTTACAGTCAAAAGATTAAATGTTAAAATGTCATCATTATAGACCATTTTGGGAACGTTCGACAGGTCCGGAGTCATCGTTTTTCATCTGAAAATTGATTTTTTGGACTGTACCAAAAATGATTCAAAATGTCAATTGGATCGTGCCTCATGTTGAATAACCACTTTTTAAACCCTCAGAGTGACCAAAATTGCAATTTTTACAGAGTTTTGCTTACTCAAAAGCTTCAATTTTGATCCGTTTTAGGCACAGAAATGACTTTAAACACACTTATTTTAGTTGACAAAGTCATTATTCACATCCAACAGTCATTTAGAGTCAAAAGATTAAATGTTAAAATTTCATCCATATTGACCATTTTGGGATCGTTCGACATGTCCGGAGTCATTGTTTTTCATCCGAAAATTGATTTTTGGACTGTACCAAAAATTATTCAAAATGTCAATTGGATCGTGCCTCATGTTGAATAACCACTTTTTAAACCCTCACAGTGACCAAAATTGCCATTTTTACAGAGTTTTGATTACTCAAAAGCTTCAATTTTGACCCATTTCAGGCACAGAAATGACTTTAAACACACTTATTTTAGTTGACAAAGTCATAATTCACATCCAACAGTCATTTACAGTCAAAAGATTAAATGTTAAAATTTCATCCATATTGACCATTTTGGGATCGTTCGACATGTCCGGAGTCATCGTTTTTCATCCGAAAATTGATTTTTTGGACTGTACCAAAAATGATTCAAAATGTCAATTGGATCGTGCCTCATGTTGAATAACCACTTTTTAAACCCTCACAGTGACCAAAATTGCCATTTTTACAGAGTTTTGCTTACTCAAAAGCTTCAATTTTTACCCCTTTGAGGCACAGAAATGACTTTAAACACACTTATTTTAGTTGACAAAGTCATAATTCACATCCAACAGTCATTTACAGTCAAAAGATTAAATGTTAAAATTTCATCCATATTGACCATTTTGGGATCGTTCGACATGTCCGGAGTCATCGTTTTTCATCCGAAAATTGATTTTTTGGACTGTACCAAAAATGATTCAAAATGTCAATTGGATCGTGCCTCATGTTGAATAACCACTTTTTAAACCCTCACAGTGACCAAAATTGCCAATTTTACAGAGTTTTGCTTACTCAAAAGCTTCAATTTTGACCCGTTTCAGGCACAGAAATGACTTTAAACACACTTATTTTAGTTGACAAAGTCATTATTCACATCCAACAGTCATTTAGAGTCAAAAGATTAAATGGTAAAATTTCATCCATATTGACCATTTTGGGATCGTTCGACATGTCCGGAGTCATCGTTTTTCATCCGAAAATTGATTTTTTGGACTGTACCAAAAATGATTCAAAATGTCAATTGGATCGTGCCTCATGTTGAATAACCACTTTTAAAACCCTCACAGTGACCAAAATTGCCATTTTTACAGAGTTTTGATTACTCAAAAGCTTCAATTTTGACCCATTTCAGGCACAGAAATGACTTTAAACACACTTATTTTAGTTGACAAAGTCATAATTCACATCCAACAGTCATTTACAGTCAAAAGATTAAATGTTAAAATTTCATCCATATTGACCATTTTGGGATCGTTCGACATGTCCGGAGTCATCGTTTTTCATCCGAAAATTGATTTTTTGGACTGTACCAAAAATGATTCAAAATGTCAATTGGATCGTGCCTCATGTTGAATAACCACTTTTTAAACCCTCACAGTGACCAAAATTGCCATTTTTACAGAGTTTTGCTTACTCAAAAGCTTCAATTTTGACCCATTTCAGGCACAGAAATGACTTTAAACACACTTATTTTAGTTGACAAAGTCATAATTCACATCCAACAGTCATTTACAGTCAAAAGATTAAATGTTAAAATTTCATCCATATTGACCATTTTGGGATCGTTCGACATGTCCGGAGTCATCGTTTTTCATCCGAAAATTGATTTTTTGGACTGTACCAAAAATGATTCAAAATGTCAATTGGATCGTGCCTCATGTTGAATAACCACTATTTAAACCCTCACAGTGACCAAAATTGCCATTTTTACAGAGTTTTGCTTACTCAAAAGCTTCAATTTTGACCCATTTCAGGCACAGAAATGACTTTAAACACACTTATTTTAGTTGACAAAGTCATAATTCACATCCAACAGTCATTTACAGTCAAAAGATTAAATGTTAAAATTTCATCCATATTGACCATTTTGGGATCGTTCGACATGTCCGGAGTCATCGTTTTTCATCCGAAAATTGATTTTTTGGACTGTACCAAAAATGATTCAAAATGTCAATTGGATCGTGCCTCATGTTGAATAACCACTTTTTAAACCCTCAGAGTGACCAAAATTGCCATATTTACAGAGTTTTGCTTACTCAAAAGCTTCAATTTTGATCCGTTTTAGGCACAGAAATGACTTTAAACACACTTTTTTTAGTTGACAAAGTCATAATTCACATCCAACAGTCATTTACAGTCAAAAGATTAAATGTTAAAATTTCATCCATATTGACCATTTTGGGATCGTTCGACATGTCCGGAGTCATCGTTTTTCATCCGAAAATTGATTTTTTGGACTGTACCAAAAATGATTCAAAATGTCAATTGGATCGTGCCTCATGTTGAATAACCACTTTTTAAACCCTCACAGTGACCAAAATTGCCAATTTTACAGAGTTTTGATTACTCAAAAGCTTCAATTTTTACCCCTTTGAGGCACAGAAATGACTTTAAACACACTTATTTTAGTTGACAAAGTCATAATTCACATCCAACAGTCATTTACAGTCAAAAGATTAAATGTTAAAATTTCATCCATATTGACCATTTTGGGATCGTTCGACATGTCCGGAGTCATCGTTTTTCATCCGAAAATTGATTTTTTGAACTGTACCAAAAATGATTCAAAATGTCAATAGGATCGTGCCTCATGTTGAATAACCACTTTTTAAACCCTCACAGTGACCAAAATTGCCAATTTTACAGAGTTTTGCTTACTCAAAAGCTTCAATTTTGATCCGTTTTAGGCACAGAAATGACTTTAAACACACTTATTTTAGTTGACAAAGTCATAATTCACATCCAACAGTCATTTACAGTCAAAAGATTAAATGTTAAAATTTCATCCATATTGACCATTTTGGGATCGTTCGACATGTCCGGAGTCATCGTTTTTCATCCGAAAATTGATTTTTTGGACTGTACCAAAAATGATTCAAAATCTCAATTGGATCGTGCCTCATGTTGAATAACCACTTTTTAAACCCTCACAGTGACCAAAATTGCCAATTTTACAGAGTTTTGCTTACTCAAAAGCTTCAATTTTGATCCGTTTTAGGCACAGAAATGACTTTAAACACACTTATTTTAGTTGACAAAGTCATAATTCACATCCAACAGTCATTTACAGTCAAAAGATTAAATGTTAAAATTTCTTCCATATTGACCATTTTGGGATCGTTCGACATGTCCGGAGTCATCGTTTTTCATCCGAAAATTGATTTTTTGGACTGTACCAAAAATGATTCAAAATGTCAATTGGATCGTGCCTCATGTTGAATAACCACTTTTTAAACCCTCACAGTGACCAAAATTGCCATTTTTACAGAGTTTTGCTTACTCAAAAGCTTCAATTTTGACCCATTTCAGGCACAGAAATGACTTTAAACACACTTATTTTAGTTGACAAAGTCATAATTCACATCCAACAGTCATTTACAGTCAAAAGATTAAATGTTAAAATTTCATCCATATTGACCATTTTGGGATCGTTCGACATGTCCGGAGTCATTGTTTTTCATCCGAAAATTGATTTTTTGGACTGTACCAAAAATGATTCAAAATGTCAATTGGATCGTGCCTCATGTTGAATAACCACTTTTTAAACCCTCACAGTGACCAAAATTGCCATTTTTACAGAGTTTTGCTTACTCAAAAGCTTCAATTTTGACCCATTTCAGGCACAGAAATGACTTTAAACACACTTATTTTAGTTGACAAAGTCATAATTCACATCCAACAGTCATTTACAGTCAAAAGATTAAATGTTAAAATTTCATCCATATTGACCATTTTGGGATCGTTCGACATGTCCGGAGTCATCGTTTTTCATCCGAAAATTGATTTTTTGGACTGTACCAAAAATGATTCAAAATGTCAATTGGATCGTGCCTCATGTTGAATAACCACTTTTTAAACCCTCACAGTGACCAAAATTGCCAATTTTACAGAGTTTTGCTTACTCAAAAGCTTCAATTTTGACCCATTTCAGGCACAGAAATGACTTTAAACACACTTATTTTAGTTGACAAAGTCATAATTCACATCCAACAGTCATTTAGAGTCAAAAGATTAAATGTTAAAATTTCATCATTATAGACCATTTTGGGAACGTTCGACAGGTCCGGAGTCATCGTTTTTCGTCTGAAAATTGATTTTTTGGACTGTACCAAAAATGATTCAAAATGTCAATTGGATCGTGCCTCATGTTGAATAACCACTTTTTAAACCCTCAGAGTGACCAAAATTGCCATTTTTACAGAGTTTTGCTTACTCAAAAGCTTCAATTTTGATCCGTTTTAGGCACAGAAATGACTTTAAACACACTTATTTTAGTTGACAAAGTCGAAATTCACATCCAACAGTCATTTACAGTCAAAAGATTAAATGTTAAAATTTCATCCATATTGACCATTTTGGGATCGTTCGACATGTCCGGAGTCATCGTTTTTCATCCGAAAATTGATTTTTTTGGCTGTACCAAAAATGATTCAAAATGTCAATTGGATCGTGCCTCATGTTGAATAACCACTATTTAAACCCTCACAGTGACCAAAATTGCCATTTTTACAGAGTTTTGCTTACTCAAAAGCTTCAATTTTGACCCATTTCAGGCACAGAAATGACTTTAAACACACTTATTTTAGTTGACAAAGTCATAATTCACATCCAACAGTCATTTACAGTCAAAAGATTAAATGTTAAAATTTCATCCATATTGACCATTTTGGGATCGTTCGACATGTCCGGAGTCATCGTTTTTCATCCGAAAATTGATTTTTTGGACTGTACCAAAAATGATTCAAAATGTCAATTGGATCGTGCCTCATGTTGAATAACCACTTTTTAAACCCTCACAGTGACCAAAATTGCCATTTTTACAGAGTTTTGCTTACTCAAAAGTTTCAATTTTGACCCATTTCAGGCAAAGAAATGACTTTAAACACACTTATTTTAGTTGACAAAGTCATAATTCACATCCAACAGTCATTTACAGTCAAAAGATTAAATGTTAAAATGTCATCATTATAGACCATTTTGGGAACGTTCGACAGGTCCGGAGTCATCGTTTTTCGTCTGAAAATTGATTTTTTGGACTGTACCAAAAATGATTCAAAATGTCAATTGGATCGTGCCTCATGTTGAATAACCACTTTTTAAACCCTCAGAGTGACCAAAATTGCAATTTTTACAGAGTTTTGCTTACTCAAAAGCTTCAATTTTGATCCGTTTTAGGCACAGAAATGACTTTAAACACACTTATTTTAGTTGACAAAGTCATTATTCACATCCAACGGTCATTTAGAGTCAAAAGATTAAATGTTAAAATTTCATCCATATTGACCATTTTGGGATCGTTCAACATGTCCGGAGTCATCGTTTTTCATCCGAAAATTGATTTTTTGGACTGTACCAAAAATGATTCAAAATGTCAATTGGATCGTGCCTCATGTTGAATAACCACTTTTTAAACCCTCACAGTGACCAAAATTGCCATTTTTACAGAGTTTTGATTACTCAAAAGCTTAATTTTGACCCATTTCAGGCACAGAAATGACTTTAAACACACTTATTTTAGTTGACAAAGTCGAAATTCACATCCAACAGTCATTTACAGTCAAAAGATTAAATGTTAAAATTTCATCCATATTGACCATTTTGGGAACGTTCGACAGGTCCGGAGTCATCGTTTTTCGTCTGTAAATTGATTTTTTGGACTGTACCAAAAATGATTCAAAATGTCAATTGGATCGTGCCTCATGTTGAATAACCACTTTTTAAACCCTCACAGTGACCAAAATTGCCATTTTTACAGAGTTTTGATTACTCAAAAGCTTAATTTTGACCCATTTCAGGCACAGAAATGACTTTAAACACACTTATTTTAGTTGACAAAGTCGAAATTCACATCCAACAGTCATTTACAGTCAAAAGATTAAATGTTAAAATTTCATCCATATTGACCATTTTGGGATCGTTCGACATGTCCGGAGTCATCGTTTTTCATCCGAAAATTGATTTTTTGGACTGTACCAAAAATGATTCAAAATGTCAATTGGATCGTGCCTCATGTTGAATAACCACTTTTTAAACCCTCACAGTGACCAAAATTGCCAATTTTACAGAGTTTTGCTTACTCAAAAGCTTCAATTTTGACTCGTTTCAGGCACAGAAATGACTTTAAACACACTTATTTTAGTTGACAAAGTCATTATTCACATCCAACAGTCATTTAGAGTCAAAAGATTAAATGTTAAAATTTCATCCATATTGACCATTTTGGGATCGTTCGACATGTCCGGAGTCATCGTTTTTCATCCGAAAATTGATTTGTTGGACTGTACCAAAAATGATTCAAAATGTCAATTGGATCGTGCCTCATGTTGAATAACCACTTTTTAAACCCTCACAGTGACCAAAATTGCCATTTTTACAGAGTTTTGATTACTCAAAAGCTTCAATTTTGACCCATTTCAGGCACAGAAATGACTTTAAACACACTTATTTTAGTTGACAAAGTCATAATTCACATCCAACAGTCATTTACAGTCAAAAGATTAAATATTAAAATTTCATCCATATTGACCGTTTTGGGATCGTTCGACATGTCCGGAGTCATCGTTTTTCATCCGAAAATTGATTTTTTGGACTGTACCAAAAATGATTCAAAATGTCAATTGGATCGTGCCTCATGTTGAATAACCACTTTTAAAACCCTCACAGTGACCAAAATTGCCATTTTTACAGAGTTTTGATTACTCTAAAGCTTCAATTTTGACCCATTTCAGGCACAGAAATGACTTTAAACACACTTATTTTAGTTGACAAAGTCATAATTCACATCCAACAGTCATTTACAGTCAAAAGATTTAGGGGCATATTACCAACAACTAGCGATAATTTTTGTCTCTAACTTGTTTAGAGACAAAAATTATCGCCGCACATCGGCGATTTTTATCGCAGATAAACCTTGCTATTAACAAGGTTTATCGCAAATGCGATAAAAAACGGCCGAAATGCATGAATATCGCTGAAAAGTCAGCGATATTCATGCATTATCGAGCAAATGCTCTTAGCCATGTTATCCACCTCCCATTGGATAACATGGCTAAGAACTGCTCAGGGCAGGTGTTAGCTTTTGGAGATATTCCCGCTTAGCGCGAATATCTCCAAAGGTTGGTAATAGGAGATAGCGATGTTAGCGACTGTTTTCAGTCTCTAACATCTTGGCACGCCCACTTTGCATCTCATTAGTGATAAATATCACTGACATGCAAAGTGGGGCCCAAGATGGTCGCTATCTCCTACTAGCTGTCGCTAACTGGTGTTAGCGACAGCTTGGTAATAGGGAGATAATTTTATCTCCGCTTTCTTGGCTTTTAAAGCCAAAAAAGCGGAGATAAACCCCCTTGATAATATGCCCCTAAATGTTAAAATTTCATCCATGTTGACCATTTTGGGATCGTTCGACATGTCCGGAGTCATCGTTTTTCATCCGAAAATTGATTTTTTGGACTGTACCAAAAATGATTCAAAATGTCAATTGGATCGTGCCTCGTGTTGAATAACCACTTTTTAAACCCTCACTGTGACCAAAATTGCCATTTTTACAGAGTTTTGCTTACTCAAAAGTTTCAATTTTGACCCATTTCAGGCACAGAAATGACTTTAAACACACTTATTTTAGTTGACAAAGTCATAATTCACATCCAACAGTCATTTACAGTCAAAAGATTAAATGTTAAAATGTCATCATTATAGACCATTTTGGGAACGTTCGACAGGTCCGGAGTCATCGTTTTTCGTCTGAAAATTGATTTTTTGGACTGTACCAAAAATGATTCAAAATGTCAATTGGATCGTGCCTCATGTTGAATAACCACTTTTTAAACCCTCAGAGTGACCAAAATTGCAATTTTTACAGAGTTTTGCTTACTCAAAAGCTTCAATTTTGATCCGTTTTAGGCACAGAAATGACTTTAAACACACTTATTTTAGTTGACAAAGTCATTATTCACATCCAACAGTCATTTAGAGTCAAAAGATTAAATGTTAAAATTTCATCCATATTGACCATTTTGGGATCGTTCGACATGTCCGGAGTCATCGTTTTTCATCCGAAAATTGATTTTTTGGACTGTACCAAAAATGATTCAAAATGTCAATTGGATCGTGCCTCATGTTGAATAACCACTTTTTAAACCCTCACAGTGACCAAAATTGCCATTTTTACAGAGTTTTGATTACTCAAAAGCTTAATTTTGACCCATTTCAGGCACAGAAATGACTTTAAACACACTTATTTTAGTTGACAAAGTCGAAATTCACATCCAACAGTCATTTACAGTCAAAAGATTAAATGTTAAAATTTCATCCATATTGACCATTTTGGGAACGTTCGACAGGTCCGGAGTCATCGTTTTTCGTCTGTAAATTGATTTTTTGGACTGTACCAAAAATGATTCAAAATGTCAATTGGATCGTGCCTCATGTTGAATAACCACTTTTTAAACCCTCACAGTGACCAAAATTGCCATTTTTACAGAGTTTTGATTACTCAAAAGCTTAATTTTGACCCATTTCAGGCACAGAAATTACTTTAAACACACTTATTTTAGTTGACAAAGTCGAAATTCACATCCAACAGTCATTTACAGTCAAAAGATTAAATGTTAAAATTTCATCCATATTGACCATTTTGGGATCGTTCGACATGTCCGGAGTCATCGTTTTTCATCCGAAAATTGATTTTTTGGACTGTACCAAAAATGATTCAAAATGTCAATTGGATCGTGCCTCATGTTGAATAACCACTTTTTAAACCCTCACAGTGACCAAAATTGCCAATTTTACAGAGTTTTGCTTACTCAAAAGCTTCAATTTTGACCCGTTTCAGGCACAGAAATGACTTTAAACACACTTATTTTAGTTGACAAAGTCATTATTCACATCCAACAGTCATTTAGAGTCAAAAGATTAAATGTTAAAATTTCATCCATATTGACCATTTTGGGATCGTTCGACATGTCCGGAGTCATCGTTTTTCATCCGAAAATTGATTTGTTGGACTGTACCAAAAATGATTCAAAATGTCAATTGGATCGTGCCTCATGTTGAATAACCACTTTTTAAACCCTCACAGTGACCAAAATTGCCATTTTTACAGAGTTTTGATTACTCAAAAGCTTCAATTTTGACCCATTTCAGGCACAGAAATGACTTTAAACACACTTATTTTAGTTGACAAAGTCATAATTCACATCCAACAGTCATTTACAGTCAAAAGATTAAATGTTAAAATTTCATCCATATTGACCATTTTGGGATCGTTGTACATGTCCGGAGTCATTGTTTTTCATCCGAAAATTGATTTTTGGACTGTACCAAAAATGATTCAAAATGTCAATTGGATCGTGCCTCATGTTGAATAACCACTTTTTAAACCCTCACAGTGACCAAAATTGCCATTTTTACAGAGTTTTGATTACCCAAAGCTTCAATTTTGACCCATTTCAGGCACAGAAATGACTTTAAACACACTTATTTTAGTTGACAAAGTCATAATTCACATCCAACAGTCATTTACAGTCAAAAGATTAAATGTTAAAATTTCATCCATATTGACCATTTTGGGATCGTTCGACATGTCCGGAGTCATCGTTTTTCATGCGAAAATTGATTTTTTGGACTGTACCAAAAATGATTCAAAATGTCAATTGGATCGTGCCTCATGTTGAATAACCACTTTTTAAACCCTCACAGTGACCAAAATTGCCATTTTTACAGAGTTTTGCTTACTCAAAAGCTTCAATTTTGACCCATTTCAGGCACAGAAATGACTTTAAACACACTTATGTTAGTTGACAAAGTCATAATTCACATCCAACAGTCATTTACAGTCAAAAGATTAAATGTTAAAATTTCATCCATATTGACCATTTTGGGATCGTTCGACATGTCCGGAGTCATCGTTTTTCATGCGAAAATTGATTTTTTGGACTGTACCAAAAATGATTCAAAATGTCAATTGGATCGTGCCTCATGTTGAATAACCACTTTTTAAACCCTCACAGTGACCAAAATTGCCATTTTTACAGAGTTTTGATTACTCAAAAGCTTCAATTTTTACCCCTTTGAGGCACAGAAATGACTTTAAACACACTTATTTTAGTTGACAAAGTCATAATTCACATCCAACAGTCATTTACAGTCAAAAGATTAAATGTTAAAATTTCATCCATATTGACCATTTTGGGACCGTTCGACATGTCCGGAGTCATCGTTTTTCATCCGAAAATTGATTTTTTGGACTGTACCAAAAATGATTCAAAATGTCAATTGGATCGTGCCTCATGTTGAATAACCACTTTTTAAACCCTCACAGTGACCAAAATTGCCATTTTTACAGAGTTTTGCTTACTCAAAAGCTTCAATTTTGACCCGTTTCAGGCACAGAAATGACTTTAAACACACTTATTTTAGTTGACAAAGTCATTATTCACATCCAACAGTCATTTACAGTCAAAAGATTAAATGTTAAAATTTCATCCATATTGACCATTTTGGGATCGTCCGACATGTCCGGAGTCATCGTTTTTCATCCGAAAATTGATTTTTTTGGCTGTACCAAAAATGATTCAAAATGTCAATTGGATCGTGCCTCATGTTGAATAACCACTTTTTAAACCCTCAGAGTGACCAAAATTGCCATTTTTACAGAGTTTTGCTTACTCCAAAGCTTCAATTTTGATCCGTTTTAGGCACAGAAATGACTTTAAACACACTTTTTTTAGTTGACAAAGTCATAATTCACATCCAACAGTCATTTACAGTCAAAAGATTAAATGTTAAAATTTCATCCATATTGACCATTTTGGGATCGTTCGACATGTCCGGAGTCATCGTTTTTCATCCGAAAATTGATTTTTTGGACTGTACCAAAAATGATTCAAAATGTAAATTGGATCGTGCCTCATGTTGAATAACCACTTTTTAAACCCTCACAGTGACCAAAATTGCCAATTTTACAGAGTTTTGATTACTCAAAAGCTTCAATTTTTACCCCTTTGAGGCACAGAAATGACTTTAAACACACTTTTTTTAGTTGACAAAGTCATAATTCACATCCAACAGTCATTTACAGTCAAAAGATTAAATGTTAAAATTTCATCCATATTGACCATTTTGGGATCGTTCGACATGTCCGGAGTCATCGTTTTTCATCCGAAAATTGATTTTTTGGACTGTACCAAAAATGATTCAAAATGTAAATTGGATCGTGCCTCATGTTGAATAACCACTTTTTAAACCCTCACAGTGACCAAAATTGCCAATTTTACAGAGTTTTGATTACTCAAAAGCTTCAATTTTTACCCCTTTGAGGCACAGAAATGACTTTAAACACACTTATTTTAGTTGACAAAGTCATAATTCACATCCAACAGTCATTTACAGTCAAAAGATTAAATGTTAAAATTTCATCCATATTGACCATTTTGGGATCGTTCGACATGTCCGGAGTCATCGTTTTTCATCCGAAAATTGACTTTTTGAACTGTACCAAAAATGATTCAAAATGTCAATAGGATCGTGCCTCATGTTGAATAACCACTTTTTAAACCCTCACAGTGACCAAAATTGCCATTTTTACAGAGTTTTGCTTACTCAAAAGCTTCAATTTTGACCCATTTCAGGCACAGAAATGACTTTAAACACACTTATTTTAGTTGACAAAGTCATAATTCACATCCAACAGTCATTTACAGTCAAAAGATTAAATGTTAAAATTTCATCCATATTGACCATTTTGGGATCGTTCGACATGTCCGGAGTCATCGTTTTTCATCCGAAAATTGATTTTTTGGACTGTACCAAAAATGATTCAAAATGTCAATTGGATCGTGCCTCATGTTGAATAACCACTTTTTAAACCCTCACAGTGACCAAAATTGCCAATTTTACAGAGTTTTGCTTACTCAAAAGCTTCAATTTTGACCCATTTCAGGCACAGAAATGACTTTAAACACACTTATTTTAGTTGACAAAGTCATAATTCACATCCAACAGTCATTTAGAGTCAAAAGATTAAATGTTAAAATTTCATCATTATAGACCATTTTGGGAACGTTCGACAGGTCCGGAGTCATCGTTTTTCGTCTGAAAATTGATTTTTTGGACTGTACCAAAAATGATTCAAAATGTCAATTGGATCGTGCCTCATGTTGAATAACCACTTTTTAAACCCTCAGAGTGACCAAAATTGCCATTTTTACAGAGTTTTGCTTACTCAAAAGCTTCAATTTTGATCCGTTTTAGGCACAGAAATGACTTTAAACACACTTATTTTAGTTGACAAAGTCGAAATTCACATCCAACAGTCATTTACAGTCAAAAGATTAAATGTTAAAATTTCATCCATATTGACCATTTTGGGATCGTTCGACATGTCCGGAGTCATCGTTTTTCATCCGAAAATTGATTTTTTTGGCTGTACCAAAAATGATTCAAAATGTCAATTGGATCGTGCCTCATGTTGAATAACCACTATTTAAACCCTCACAGTGACCAAAATTGCCATTTTTACAGAGTTTTGCTTACTCAAAAGCTTCAATTTTGACCCATTTCAGGCACAGAAATGACTTTAAACACACTTATTTTAGTTGACAAAGTCATAATTCACATCCAACAGTCATTTACAGTCAAAAGATTAAATGTTAAAATTTCATCCATATTGACCATTTTGGGATCGTTCGACATGTCCGGAGTCATCGTTTTTCATCCGAAAATTGATTTTTTGGACTGTACCAAAAATGATTCAAAATGTCAATTGGATCGTGCCTCATGTTGAATAACCACTTTTTAAACCCTCACAGTGACCAAAATTGCCATTTTTACAGAGTTTTGCTTACTCAAAAGTTTCAATTTTGACCCATTTCAGGCAAAGAAATGACTTTAAACACACTTATTTTAGTTGACAAAGTCATAATTCACATCCAACAGTCATTTACAGTCAAAAGATTAAATGTTAAAATGTCATCATTATAGACCATTTTGGGAACGTTCGACAGGTCCGGAGTCATCGTTTTTCGTCTGAAAATTGATTTTTTGGACTGTACCAAAAATGATTCAAAATGTCAATTGGATCGTGCCTCATGTTGAATAACCACTTTTTAAACCCTCAGAGTGACCAAAATTGCAATTTTTACAGAGTTTTGCTTACTCAAAAGCTTCAATTTTGATCCGTTTTAGGCACAGAAATGACTTTAAACACACTTATTTTAGTTGACAAAGTCATTATTCACATCCAACAGTCATTTAGAGTCAAAAGATTAAATGTTAAAATTTCATCCATATTGACCATTTTGGGATCGTTCAACATGTCCGGAGTCATCGTTTTTCATCCGAAAATTGATTTTTTGGACTGTACCAAAAATGATTCAAAATGTCAATTGGATCGTGCCTCATGTTGAATAACCACTTTTTAAACCCTCACAGTGACCAAAATTGCCATTTTTACAGAGTTTTGATTACTCAAAAGCTTAATTTTGACCCATTTCAGGCACAGAAATGACTTTAAACACACTTATTTTAGTTGACAAAGTCGAAATTCACATCCAACAGTCATTTACAGTCAAAAGATTAAATGTTAAAATTTCATCCATATTGACCATTTTGGGAACGTTCGACAGGTCCGGAGTCATCGTTTTTCGTCTGTAAATTGATTTTTTGGACTGTACCAAAAATGATTCAAAATGTCAATTGGATCGTGCCTCATGTTGAATAACCACTTTTTAAACCCTCACAGTGACCAAAATTGCCATTTTTACAGAGTTTTGATTACTCAAAAGCTTAATTTTGACCCATTTCAGGCACAGAAATGACTTTAAACACACTTATTTTAGTTGACAAAGTCGAAATTCACATCCAACAGTCATTTACAGTCAAAAGATTAAATGTTAAAATTTCATCCATATTGACCATTTTGGGATCGTTCGACATGTCCGGAGTCATCGTTTTTCATCCGAAAATTGATTTTTTGGACTGTACCAAAAATGATTCAAAATGTCAATTGGATCGTGCCTCATGTTGAATAACCACTTTTTAAACCCTCACAGTGACCAAAATTGCCAATTTTACAGAGTTTTGCTTACTCAAAAGCTTCAATTTTGACCCGTTTCAGGCACAGAAATGACTTTAAACACACTTATTTTAGTTGACAAAGTCATTATTCACATCCAACAGTCATTTAGAGTCAAAAGATTAAATGTTAAAATTTCATCCATATTGACCATTTTGGGATCGTTCGACATGTCCGGAGTCATCGTTTTTCATCCGAAAATTGATTTTTTGGACTGTACCAAAAATGATTCAAAATGTCAATTGGATCGTGCCTCATGTTGAATAACCACTTTTTAAACCCTCAGAGTGACCAAAATTGCAATTTTTACAGAGTTTTGCTTACTCAAAAGCTTCAATTTTGATCCGTTTTAGGCACAGAAATGACTTTAAACACACTTATTTTAGTTGACAAAGTCATTATTCACATCCAACAGTCATTTAGAGTCAAAAGATTAAATGTTAAAATTTCATCCATATTGACCATTTTGGGATTGTTCGACATGTCCGGAGTCATCGTTTTTCATTCGAAAATTGATTTTTTGGACTGTACCAAAAATGATTCAAAATGTCAATTGGATCGTGCCTCATGTTGAATAACCACTTTTTAAACCCTCACAGTGACCAAAATTGCCAATTTTACAGAGTTTTGCTTACTCAAAAGCTTCAATTTTGACCCGTTTCAGGCACAGAAATGAATTTAAACACACTTATTTTAGTTGACAAAGTCATTATTCACATCCAACAGTCATTTAGAGTCAAAAGATTAAATGGTAAAATTTCATCCATATTGACCATTTTGGGATCGTTCGACATGTCCGGAGTCATCGTTTTTCATCCGAAAATTGATTTTTTGGACTGTACCAAAAATGATTCAAAATGTCAATTGGATCGTGCCTCATGTTGAATAACCACTTTTAAAACCCTCACAGTGACCAAAATTGCCATTTTTACAGAGTTTTGATTACTCTAAAGCTTCAATTTTGACCCATTTCAGGCACAGAAATGACTTTAAACACACTTATTTTAGTTGACAAAGTCATAATTCACATCCAACAGTCATTTACAGTCAAAAGATTAAATGTTAAAATTTCATCCATGTTGACCATTTTGGGATCGTTCGACATGTCCGGAGTCATCGTTTTTCATCCGAAAATTGATTTTTTGGACTGTACCAAAAATGATTCAAAATGTCAATTGGATCGTGCCTCATGTTGAATAACCACTTTTTAAACCCTCAGAGTGACCAAAATTGCCATATTTACAGAGTTTTGCTTACTCAAAAGCTTCAATTTTGATCCGTTTTAGGCACAGAAATGACTTTAAACACACTTTTTTTAGTTGACAAAGTCATAATTCACATCCAACAGTCATTTACAGTCAAAAGATTAAATGTTAAAATTTCATCCATATTGACCATTTTGGGATCGTTCGACATGTCCGGAGTCATCGTTTTTCATCCGAAAATTGATTTTTTGGACTGTACCAAAAATGATTCAAAATGTCAATTGGATCGTGCCTCATGTTGAATAACCACTTTTTAAACCCTCACAGTGACCAAAATTGCCAATTTTACAGAGTTTTGATTACTCAAAAGCTTCAATTTTTACCCCTTTGAGGCACAGAAATGACTTTAAACACACTTATTTTAGTTGACAAAGTCATAATTCACATCCAACAGTCATTTACAGTCAAAAGATTAAATGTTAAAATTTCATCCATATTGACCATTTTGGGATCGTTCGACATGTCCGGAGTCATCGTTTTTCATCCGAAAATTGATTTTTTGAACTGTACCAAAAATGATTCAAAATGTCAATAGGATCGTGCCTCATGTTGAATAACCACTTTTTAAACCCTCACAGTGACCAAAATTGCCAATTTTACAGAGTTTTGCTTACTCAAAAGCTTCAATTTTGATCCGTTTTAGGCACAGAAATGACTTTAAACACACTTATTTTAGTTGACAAAGTCATAATTCACATCCAACAGTCATTTACAGTCAAAAGATTAAATGTTAAAATTTCATCCATATTGACCATTTTGGGATCGTTCGACATGTCCGGAGTCATCGTTTTTCATCCGAAAATTGATTTTTTGGACTGTACCAAAAATGATTCAAAATCTCAATTGGATCGTGCCTCATGTTGAATAACCACTTTTTAAACCCTCACAGTGACCAAAATTGCCAATTTTACAGAGTTTTGCTTACTCAAAAGCTTCAATTTTGATCCGTTTTAGGCACAGAAATGACTTTAAACACACTTATTTTAGTTGACAAAGTCATAATTCACATCCAACAGTCATTTACAGTCAAAAGATTAAATGTTAAAATTTCTTCCATATTGACCATTTTGGGATCGTTCGACATGTCCGGAGTCATCGTTTTTCATCCGAAAATTGATTTTTTGGACTGTACCAAAAATGATTCAAAATGTCAATTGGATCGTGCCTCATGTTGAATAACCACTTTTTAAACCCTCACAGTGACCAAAATTGCCATTTTTACAGAGTTTTGCTTACTCAAAAGCTTCAATTTTGACCCATTTCAGGCACAGAAATGACTTTAAACACACTTATTTTAGTTGACAAAGTCATAATTCACATCCAACAGTCATTTACAGTCAAAAGATTAAATGTTAAAATTTCATCCATATTGACCATTTTGGGATCGTTCGACATGTCCGGAGTCATTGTTTTTCATCCGAAAATTGATTTTTTGGACTGTACCAAAAATGATTCAAAATGTCAATTGGATCGTGCCTCATGTTGAATAACCACTTTTTAAACCCTCACAGTGACCAAAATTGCCATTTTTACAGAGTTTTGCTTACTCAAAAGCTTCAATTTTGACCCATTTCAGGCACAGAAATGACTTTAAACACACTTATTTTAGTTGACAAAGTCATAATTCACATCCAACAGTCATTTACAGTCAAAAGATTAAATGTTAAAATTTCATCCATATTGACCATTTTGGGATCGTTCGACATGTCCGGAGTCATCGTTTTTCATCCGAAAATTGATTTTTTGGACTGTACCAAAAATGATTCAAAATGTCAATTGGATCGTGCCTCATGTTGAATAACCACTTTTTAAACCCTCACAGTGACCAAAATTGCCAATTTTACAGAGTTTTGCTTACTCAAAAGCTTCAATTTTGACCCATTTCAGGCACAGAAATGACTTTAAACACACTTATTTTAGTTGACAAAGTCATAATTCACATCCAACAGTCATTTAGAGTCAAAAGATTAAATGTTAAAATTTCATCATTATAGACCATTTTGGGAACGTTCGACAGGTCCGGAGTCATCGTTTTTCGTCTGAAAATTGATTTTTTGGACTGTACCAAAAATGATTCAAAATGTCAATTGGATCGTGCCTCATGTTGAATAACCACTTTTTAAACCCTCAGAGTGACCAAAATTGCCATTTTTACAGAGTTTTGCTTACTCAAAAGCTTCAATTTTGATCCGTTTTAGGCACAGAAATGACTTTAAACACACTTATTTTAGTTGACAAAGTCGAAATTCACATCCAACAGTCATTTACAGTCAAAAGATTAAATGTTAAAATTTCATCCATATTGACCATTTTGGGATCGTTCGACATGTCCGGAGTCATCGTTTTTCATCCGAAAATTGATTTTTTTGGCTGTACCAAAAATGATTCAAAATGTCAATTGGATCGTGCCTCATGTTGAATAACCACTATTTAAACCCTCACAGTGACCAAAATTGCCATTTTTACAGAGTTTTGCTTACTCAAAAGCTTCAATTTTGACCCATTTCAGGCACAGAAATGACTTTAAACACACTTATTTTAGTTGACAAAGTCATAATTCACATCCAACAGTCATTTACAGTCAAAAGATTAAATGTTAAAATTTCATCCATATTGACCATTTTGGGATCGTTCGACATGTCCGGAGTCATCGTTTTTCATCCGAAAATTGATTTTTTGGACTGTACCAAAAATGATTCAAAATGTCAATTGGATCGTGCCTCATGTTGAATAACCACTTTTTAAACCCTCACAGTGACCAAAATTGCCATTTTTACAGAGTTTTGCTTACTCAAAAGTTTCAATTTTGACCCATTTCAGGCAAAGAAATGACTTTAAACACACTTATTTTAGTTGACAAAGTCATAATTCACATCCAACAGTCATTTACAGTCAAAAGATTAAATGTTAAAATGTCATCATTATAGACCATTTTGGGAACGTTCGACAGGTCCGGAGTCATCGTTTTTCGTCTGAAAATTGATTTTTTGGACTGTACCAAAAATGATTCAAAATGTCAATTGGATCGTGCCTCATGTTGAATAACCACTTTTTAAACCCTCAGAGTGACCAAAATTGCAATTTTTACAGAGTTTTGCTTACTCAAAAGCTTCAATTTTGATCCGTTTTAGGCACAGAAATGACTTTAAACACACTTATTTTAGTTGACAAAGTCATTATTCACATCCAACAGTCATTTAGAGTCAAAAGATTAAATGTTAAAATTTCATCCATATTGACCATTTTGGGATCGTTCAACATGTCCGGAGTCATCGTTTTTCATCCGAAAATTGATTTTTTGGACTGTACCAAAAATGATTCAAAATGTCAATTGGATCGTGCCTCATGTTGAATAACCACTTTTTAAACCCTCACAGTGACCAAAATTGCCATTTTTACAGAGTTTTGATTACTCAAAAGCTTAATTTTGACCCATTTCAGGCACAGAAATGACTTTAAACACACTTACTTTAGTTGACAAAGTCGAAATTCACATCCAACAGTCATTTACAGTCAAAAGATTAAATGTTAAAATTTCATCCATATTGAACATTTTGGGAACGTTCGACAGGTCCGGAGTCATCGTTTTTCGTCTGTAAATTGATTTTTTGGACTGTACCAAAAATGATTCAAAATGTCAATTGGATCGTGCCTCATGTTGAATAACCACTTTTTAAACCCTCACAGTGACCAAAATTGCCATTTTTACAGAGTTTTGATTACTCAAAAGCTTAATTTTGACCCATTTCAGGCACAGAAATGACTTTAAACACACTTATTTTAGTTGACAAAGTCGAAATTCACATCCAACAGTCATTTACAGTCAAAAGATTAAATGTTAAAATTTCATCCATATTGACCATTTTGGGATCGTTCGACATGTCCGGAGTCATCGTTTTTCATCCGAAAATTGATTTTTTGGACTGTACCAAAAATGATTCAAAATGTCAATTGGATCGTGCCTCATGTTGAATAACCACTTTTTAAACCCTCACAGTGACCAAAATTGCCAATTTTACAGAGTTTTGCTTACTCAAAAGCTTCAATTTTGACCCGTTTCAGGCACAGAAATGACTTTAAACACACTTATTTTAGTTGACAAAGTCATTATTCACATCCAACAGTCATTTAGAGTCAAAAGATTAAATGTTAAAATTTCATCCATATTGACCATTTTGGGATCGTTCGACATGTCCGGAGTCATCGTTTTTCATCCGAAAATTGATTTGTTGGACTGTACCAAAAATGATTCAAAATGTCAATTGGATCGTGCCTCATGTTGAATAACCACTTTTTAAACCCTCACAGTGACCAAAATTGCCATTTTTACAGAGTTTTGATTACTCAAAAGCTTCAATTTTGACCCATTTCAGGCACAGAAATGACTTTAAACACACTTATTTTAGTTGACAAAGTCATAATTCACATCCAACAGTCATTTACAGTCAAAAGATTAAATGTTAAAATTTCATCCATATTGACCGTTTTGGGATCGTTCGACATGTCCGGAGTCATCGTTTTTCATCCGAAAATTGATTTTTTGGACTGTACCAAAAATGATTCAAAATGTCAATTGGATCGTGCCTCATGTTGAATAACCACTTTTTAAACCCTCACAGTGACCAAAATTGCCATTTTTACAGAGTTTTGATTACTCAAAAGCTTAATTTTGACCCATTTCAGGCACAGAAATGACTTTAAACACACTTATTTTAGTTGACAAAGTCGAAATTCACATCCAACAGTCATTTACAGTCAAAAGATTAAATGTTAAAATTTCATCCATATTGACCATTTTGGGAACGTTCGACAGGTCCGGAGTCATCGTTTTTCGTCTGTAAATTGATTTTTTGGACTGTACCAAAAATGATTCAAAATGTCAATTGGATCGTGCCTCATGTTGAATAACCACTTTTTAAACCCTCACAGTGACCAAAATTGCCATTTTTACAGAGTTTTGATTACTCAAAAGCTTAATTTTGACCCATTTCAGGCACAGAAATTACTTTAAACACACTTATTTTAGTTGACAAAGTCGAAATTCACATCCAACAGTCATTTACAGTCAAAAGATTAAATGTTAAAATTTCATCCATATTGACCATTTTGGGATCGTTCGACATGTCCGGAGTCATCGTTTTTCATCCGAAAATTGATTTTTTGGACTGTACCAAAAATGATTCAAAATGTCAATTGGATCGTGCCTCATGTTGAATAACCACTTTTTAAACCCTCACAGTGACCAAAATTGCCAATTTTACAGAGTTTTGCTTACTCAAAAGCTTCAATTTTGACCCGTTTCAGGCACAGAAATGACTTTAAACACACTTATTTTAGTTGACAAAGTCATTATTCACATCCAACAGTCATTTAGAGTCAAAAGATTAAATGTTAAAATTTCATCCATATTGACCATTTTGGGATCGTTCGACATGTCCGGAGTCATCGTTTTTCATCCGAAAATTGATTTGTTGGACTGTACCAAAAATGATTCAAAATGTCAATTGGATCGTGCCTCATGTTGAATAACCACTTTTTAAACCCTCACAGTGACCAAAATTGCAATTTTTACAGAGTTTTGATTACTCAAAAGCTTCAATTTTGACCCATTTCAGGCACAGAAATGACTTTAAACACACTTATTTTAGTTGACAAAGTCATAATTCACATCCAACAGTCATTTACAGTCAAAAGATTAAATGTTAAAATTTCATCCATATTGACCGTTTTGGGATCGTTCGACATGTCCGGAGTCATCGTTTTTCATCCGAAAATTGATTTTTTGGACTGTACCAAAAATGATTCAAAATGTCAATTGGATCGTGCCTCATGTTGAATAACCACTTTTTAAACCCTCACAGTGACCAAAATTGCCAATTTTACAGAGTTTTGCTTACTCAAAAGCTTCAATTTTGACCCGTTTCAGGCACAGAAATGACTTTAAACACACTTATTTTAGTTGACAAAGTCATTATTCACATCCAACAGTCATTTAGAGTGAAAAGATTAAATGTTAAAATTTCATCCATATTGACCATTTTGGGATCGTTGTACATGTCCGGAGTCATTGTTTTTCATCCGAAAATTGATTTTTGGACTGTACCAAAAATGATTCAAAATGTCAATTGGATCGTGCCTCATGTTGAATAACCACTTTTTAAACCCTCACAGTGACCAAAATTGCCATTTTTACAGAGTTTTGATTACCCAAAGCTTCAATTTTGACCCATTTCAGGCACAGAAATGACTTTAAACACACTTATTTTAGTTGACAAAGTCATAATTCACATCCAACAGTCATTTACAGTCAAAAGATTAAATGTTAAAATTTCATCCATATTGACCATTTTGGGATCGTTCGACATGTCCGGAGTCATCGTTTTTCATCCGAAAATTGATTTTTTGGACTGTACCAAAAATGATTCAAAATGTCAATTGGATCGTGCCTCATGTTGAATAACCACTTTTTAAACCCTCACAGTGACCAAAATTGCCATTTTTACAGAGTTTTGCTTACTCAAAAGCTTCAATTTTGACCCATTTCAGGCACAGAAATGACTTTAAACACACTTATGTTAGTTGACAAAGTCATAATTCACATCCAACAGTCATTTACAGTCAAAAGATTAAATGTTAAAATTTCATCCATATTGACCATTTTGGGATCGTTCGACATGTCCGGAGTCATCGTTTTTCATGCGAAAATTGATTTTTTGGACTGTACCAAAAATGATTCAAAATGTCAATTGGATCGTGCCTCATGTTGAATAACCACTTTTTAAACCCTCACAGTGACCAAAATTGCCATTTTTACAGAGTTTTGATTACTCAAAAGCTTCAATTTTTACCCCTTTGAGGCACAGAAATGACTTTAAACACACTTATTTTAGTTGACAAAGTCATAATTCACATCCAACAGTCATTTACAGTCAAAAGATTAAATGTTAAAATTTCATCCATATTGACCATTTTGGGATCGTTTGACATGTCCGGAGTCATCGTTTTTCATCCGAAAATTGATTTTTTGGACTGTACCAAAAATGATTCAAAATGTCAATTGGATCGTGCCTCATGTTGAATAACCACTTTTTAAACCCTCACAGTGACCAAAATTGCCATTTTTACAGAGTTTTGCTTACTCAAAAGCTTCAATTTTGACCCATTTCAGGCACAGAAATGACTTTAAACACACTTATTTTAGTTGACAAAGTCATAATTCACATCCAACAGTCATTTACAGTCAAAAGATTAAATGTTAAAATTTCATCCATATTGACCATTTTGGGATCGTTCGACATGTCCGGAGTCATCGTTTTTCATCCGAAAATTGATTTTTTTGGCTGTACCAAAAATGATTCAAAATGTCAATTGGATCGTGCCTCATGTTGAATAACCACTATTTAAACCCTCACAGTGACCAAAATTGCCATTTTTACAGAGTTTTGCTTACTCAAAAGCTTCAATTTTGACCCATTTCAGGCACAGAAATGACTTTAAACACACTTATTTTAGTTGACAAAGTCATAATTCACATCCAACAGTCATTTACAGTCAAAAGATTAAATGTTAAAATTTCATCCATATTGACCATTTTGGGATCGTTCGACATGTCCGGAGTCATCGTTTTTCATCCGAAAATTGATTTTTTGGACTGTACCAAAAATGATTCAAAATGTCAATTGGATCGTGCCTCATGTTGAATAACCACTTTTTAAACCCTCAGAGTGACCAAAATTGCCATATTTACAGAGTTTTGCTTACTCAAAAGCTTCAATTTTGATCCGTTTTAGGCACAGAAATGACTTTAAACACACTTTTTTTAGTTGACAAAGTCATAATTCACATCCAACAGTCATTTACAGTCAAAAGATTAAATGTTAAAATTTCATCCATATTGACCATTTTGGGATCGTTCGACATGTCCGGAGTCATCGTTTTTCATCCGAAAATTGATTTTTTGGACTGTACCAAAAATGATTCAAAATGTCAATTGGATCGTGCCTCATGTTGAATAACCACTTTTTAAACCCTCACAGTGACCAAAATTGCCAATTTTACAGAGTTTTGATTACTCAAAAGCTTCAATTTTTACCCCTTTGAGGCACAGAAATGACTTTAAACACACTTATTTTAGTTGACAAAGTCATAATTCACATCCAACAGTCATTTACAGTCAAAAGATTAAATGTTAAAATTTCATCCATATTGACCATTTTGGGATCGTTCGACATGTCCGGAGTCATCGTTTTTCATCCGAAAATTGATTTTTTGAACTGTACCAAAAATGATTCAAAATGTCAATAGGATCGTGCCTCATGTTGAATAACCACTTTTTAAACCCTCACAGTGACCAAAATTGCCAATTTTACAGAGTTTTGCTTACTCAAAAGCTTCAATTTTGATCCGTTTTAGGCACAGAAATGACTTTAAACACACTTTTTTTAGTTGACAAAGTCATAATTCACATCCAACAGTCATTTACAGTCAAAAGATTAAATGTTAAAATTTCATCCATATTGACCATTTTGGGATCGTTCGACATGTCCGGAGTCATCGTTTTTCATCCGAAAATTGATTTTTTGGACTGTACCAAAAATGATTCAAAATCTCAATTGGATCGTGCCTCATGTTGAATAACCACTTTTTAAACCCTCACAGTGACCAAAATTGCCAATTTTACAGAGTTTTGCTTACTCAAAAGCTTCAATTTTGATCCGTTTTAGGCACAGAAATGACTTTAAACACACTTATTTTAGTTGACAAAGTCATAATTCACATCCAACAGTCATTTACAGTCAAAAGATTAAATGTTAAAATTTCTTCCATATTGACCATTTTGGGATCGTTCGACATGTCCGGAGTCATCGTTTTTCATCCGAAAATTGATTTTTTGGACTGTACCAAAAATGATTCAAAATGTCAATTGGATCGTGCCTCATGTTGAATACCCACTTTTCAAACCCTCACAGTGACCAAAATTGCCATTTTTACAGAGTTTTGATTACTCAAAAGCTTCAATTTTGACCCATTTCAGGCACAGAAATGACTTTAAACACACTTATTTTAGTTGACAAAGTCATAATTCACATCCAACAGTCATTTACAGTCAAAAGATTAAATGTTAAAATTTCATCCATATTGACCATTTTGGGATCGTTCGACATGTCCGGAGTCATCGTTTTTCATCCGAAAATTGATTTTTTGAACTGTACCAAAAATGATTCAAAATGTCAATTGGATCCTGCCTCATGTTGAATACCCACTTTTTAAACCCTCACAGTGACCAAAATTGCCAATTTTACACAGTTTTGATTACTCAAAAGCTTCAATTTGTACCCCTTTGAGGCACAGAAATGACTTTAAACACACTTATTTTAGTTGACAAAGTCATAATTCACATCCAACAGTCATTTACAGTCAAAAGATTAAATGTTAAAATTTCATCCATATTGACCATTTTGGGATCGTTCTACATCGTTTTTCATCCGAAAATTGATTTTTTGGACTGTACCAAAAATGATTCAAAATGTCAATTGGATCGTGCCTCATGTTGAATAACCACTTTTTAAACCCTCACAGTGACCAAAATTGCCAATTTTACAGAGTTTTGCTTACTCAAAAGCTTCAATTTTGACCCGTTTCAGGCACAGAAATGACTTTAAACACACTTATTTTAGTTGACAAAGTCATTATTCACATCCAACAGTCATTTAGAGTCAAAAGATTAAATGATAAAATTTCATCCATATTGACCATTTTGGGATCGTTCGACATGTCCGGAGTCATCGTTTTTCATGCGAAAATTGATTTTTTGGACTGTACCAAAAATGATTCACAATGTCAATTGGATCGTGCCTCATGTTGAATAACCACTTTTTAAACCCTCACAGTGACCAAAATTGCCATTTTTACAGAGTTTTTATTACTCAAAAGCTTCAATTTTTACCCCTTTGAGGCACAGAAATGACTTTAAACACACTTATTTTAGTTGACAAAGTCATAATTCACATCCAACAGTCATTTACAGTCAAAAGATTAAATGTTAAAATTTCATCCATATTGACCATTTTGGGATTGTTCGACATGTCCGGAGTCATCGTTTTTCATCCGAAAATTGATTTTTTGGACTGTACCAAAAATGATTCAAAATGTCAATTGGATCGTGCCTCATGTTGAATAACCACTTTTTAAACCCTCACAGTGACCAAAATTGCCAATTTTACAGAGTTTTGCTTACTCAAAAGCTTCAATTTTGACCCGTTTCAGGCACAGAAATGAATTTAAACACACTTATTTTAGTTGACAAAGTCATTATTCACATCCAACAGTCATTTAGAGTCAAAAGATTAAATGGTAAAATTTCATCCATATTGACCATTTTGGGATCGTTCGACATGTCCGGAGTCATCGTTTTTCATCCGAAAATTGATTTTTTGGACTGTACCAAAAATGATTCAAAATGTCAATTGGATCGTGCCTCATGTTGAATAACCACTTTTAAAACCCTCACAGTGACCAAAATTGCCATTTTTACAGAGTTTTGATTACTCTAAAGCTTCAATTTTGACCCATTTCAGGCACAGAAATGACTTTAAACACACTTATTTTAGTTGACAAAGTCATAATTCACATCCAACAGTCATTTACAGTCAAAAGATTAAATGTTAAAATTTCATCCATGTTGACCATTTTGGGATCGTTCGACATGTCCGGAGTCATCGTTTTTCATCCGAAAATTGATTTTTTGGACTGTACCAAAAATGATTCAAAATGTCAATTGGATCGTGCCTCATGTTGAATAACCACTTTTTAAACCCTCACAGTGACCAAAATTGCCATTTTTACAGAGTTTTGCTTACTCAAAAGTTTCAATTTTGACCCATTTCAGGCAAAGAAATGACTTTAAACACACTTATTTTAGTTGACAAAGTCATAATTCACATCCAACAGTCATTTACAGTCAAAAGATTAAATGTTAAAATGTCATCATTATAGACCATTTTGGGAACGTTCGACAGGTCCGGAGTCATCGTTTTTCGTCTGAAAATTGATTTTTTGGACTGTACCAAAAATGATTCAAAATGTCAATTGGATCGTGCCTCATGTTGAATAACCACTTTTTAGACCCTCAGAGTGACCAAAATTGCAATTTTTACAGAGTTTTGCTTACTCAAAAGCTTCAATTTTGATCCGTTTTAGGCACAGAAATGACTTTAAACACACTTATTTTAGTTGACAAAGTCATTATTCACATCCAACAGTCATTTAGAGTCAAAAGATTAAATGTTAAAATTTCATCCATATTGACCATTTTGGGATCGTTCAACATGTCCGGAGTCATCGTTTTTCATCCGAAAATTGATTTTTTGGACTGTACCAAAAATGATTCAAAATGTCAATTGGATCGTGCCTCATGTTGAATAACCACTTTTTAAACCCTCACAGTGACCAAAATTGCCATTTTTACAGAGTTTTGATTACTCAAAAGCTTAATTTTGACCCATTTCAGGCACAGAAATGACTTTAAACACACTTATTTTAGTTGACAAAGTCGAAATTCACATCCAACAGTCATTTACAGTCAAAAGATTAAATGTTAAAATTTCATCCATATTGACCATTTTGGGAACGTTCGACAGGTCCGGAGTCATCGTTTTTCGTCTGTAAATTGATTTTTTGGACTGTACCAAAAATGATTCAAAATGTCAATTGGATCGTGCCTCATGTTGAATAACCACTTTTTAAACCCTCACAGTGACCAAAATTGCCATTTTTACAGAGTTTTGATTACTCAAAAGCTTAATTTTGACCCATTTCAGGCACAGAAATGACTTTAAACACACTTATTTTAGTTGACAAAGTCGAAATTCACATCCAACAGTCATTTACAGTCAAAAGATTAAATGTTAAAATTTCATCCATATTGACCATTTTGGGATCGTTCGACATGTCCGGAGTCATCGTTTTTCATCCGAAAATTGATTTTTTGGACTGTACCAAAAATGATTCAAAATGTCAATTGGATCGTGCCTCATGTTGAATAACCACTTTTTAAACCCTCACAGTGACCAAAATTGCCAATTTTACAGAGTTTTGCTTACTCAAAAGCTTCAATTTTGACCCATTTCAGGCACAGAAATGACTTTAAACACACTTATTTTAGTTGACAAAGTCATAATTCACATCCAACAGTCATTTACAGTCAAAAGATTAAATGTTAAAATTTCATCCATATTGACCATTTTGGGATCGTTCGACATGTCCGGAGTCATCGTTTTTCATCCGAAAATTGATTTTTTGGACTGTACCAAAAATGATTCAAAATGTCAATTGGATCGTGCCTCATGTTGAATAACCACTTTTTAAACCCTCACAGTGACCAAAATTGCCATTTTTACAGAGTTTTGCTTACTCAAAAGCTTCAATTTTGACCCATTTCAGGCACAGAAATGACTTTAAACACACTTATGTTAGTTGACAAAGTCATAATTCACATCCAACAGTCATTTACAGTCAAAAGATTAAATGTTAAAATTTCATCCATATTGACCATTTTGGGATCGTTCGACATGTCCGGAGTCATCGTTTTTCATGCGAAAATTGATTTTTTGGACTGTACCAAAAATGATTCAAAATGTCAATTGGATCGTGCCTCATGTTGAATAACCACTTTTTAAACCCTCACAGTGACCAAAATTGCCATTTTTACAGAGTTTTGATTACTCAAAAGCTTCAATTTTTACCCCTTTGAGGCACAGAAATGACTTTAAACACACTTATTTTAGTTGACAAAGTCATAATTCACATCCAACAGTCATTTACAGTCAAAAGATTAAATGTTAAAATTTCATCCATATTGACCATTTTGGGATCGTTCGACATGTCCGGAGTCATCGTTTTTCATCCGAAAATTGATTTTTTGGACTGTACCAAAAATGATTCAAAATGTCAATTGGATCGTGCCTCATGTTGAATAACCACTTTTTAAACCCTCACAGTGACCAAAATTGCCAATTTTACAGAGTTTTGCTTACTCAAAAGCTTCAATTTTGACCCGTTTCAGGCACAGAAATTACTTTAAACACACTTATTTTAGTTGACAAAGTCATTATTCACATCCAACAGTCATTTAGAGTCAAAAGATTAAATGGTAAAATTTCATCCATATTGACCATTTTGGGATCGTTCGACATGTCCGGAGTCATCGTTTTTCATCCGAAAATTGATTTTTTGGACTGTACCAAAAATGATTCAAAATGTCAATTGGATCGTGCCTCATGTTGAATAACCACTTTTAAAACCCTCACAGTGACCAAAATTGCCATTTTTACAGAGTTTTGATTACTCAAAGCTTCAATTTTGACCCATTTCAGGCACAGAAATGACTTTAAACACACTTATTTTAGTTGACAAAGTCATAATTCACATCCAACAGTCATTTACAGTCAAAAGATTAAATGTTAAAATTTCATCCATATTGACCATTTTGGGATCGTTCGACATGTCCGGAGTCATCGTTTTTCATCCGAAAATTGATTTTTTGGACTGTACCAAAAATGATTCAAAATGTCAATTGGATCGTGCCTCATGTTGAATAACCACTTTTTAAACCCTCACAGTGACCAAAATTGCCATTTTTACAGAGTTTTGCTTACTCAAAAGCTTCAATTTTGACCCATTTCAGGCACAGAAATGACTTTAAACACACTTATGTTAGTTGACAAAGTCATAATTCACATCCAACAGTCATTTACAGTCAAAAGATTAAATGTTAAAATTTCATCCATATTGACCATTTTGGGATCGTTCGACATGTCCGGAGTCATCGTTTTTCATGCGAAAATTGATTTTTTGGACTGTACCAAAAATGATTCAAAATGTCAATTGGATCGTGCCTCATGTTGAATAACCACTTTTTAAACCCTCACAGTGACCAAAATTGCCATTTTTACAGAGTTTTGATTACTCAAAAGCTTCAATTTTTACCCCTTTGAGGCACAGAAATGACTTTAAACACACTTATTTTAGTTGACAAAGTCATAATTCACATCCAACAGTCATTTACAGTCAAAAGATTAAATGTTAAAATTTCATCCATATTGACCATTTTGGGACCGTTCGACATGTCCGGAGTCATCGTTTTTCATCCGAAAATTGATTTTTTGGACTGTACCAAAAATGATTCAAAATGTCAATTGGATCGTGCCTCATGTTGAATAACCACTTTTTAAACCCTCACAGTGACCAAAATTGCCAATTTTACAGAGTTTTGCTTACTCAAAAGCTTCAATTTTGACCCGTTTCAGGCACAGAAATGACTTTAAACACACTTATTTTAGTTGACAAAGTCATTATTCACATCCAACAGTCATTTACAGTCAAAAGATTAAATGTTAAAATTTCATCCATATTGACCATTTTGGGATCGTTCGACATGTCCGGAGTCATCGTTTTTCATCCGAAAATTGATTTTTTGGACTGTACCAAAAATGATTCAAAATGTCAATTGAATCGTGCCTCATGTTGAATAACCACTTTTTAAACCCTCACAGTGACCAAAATTGCCATTTTTACAGAGTTTTGATTACTCAAAAGCTTCAATTTTTACCCCTTTGAGGCACAGAAATGACTTTAAACACACTTATTTTAGTTGACAAAGTCATAATTCACATCCAACAGTCATTTACAGTCAAAAGATTAAATGTTAAAATTTCATCCATATTGACCATTTTGGGATCGTTCGACATGTCCGGAGTCATCGTTTTTCATCCGAAAATTGATTTTTTGGACTGTACCAAAAATGATTCAAAATGTCAATTGGATCGTGCCTCATGTTGAATAACCACTTTTTAAACCCTCACAGTGACCAAAATTGCCATTTTTACAGAGTTTTGCTTACTCAAAAGCTTCAATTTTGACCCATTTCAGGCACAGAAATGACTTTAAACACACTTATTTTAGTTGACAAAGTCATAATTCACATCCAACAGTCATTTACAGTCAAAAGACTAAATGTTAAAATTTCATCCATATTGACCATTTTGGGATCGTTCGACATGTCCGGAGTCATCGTTTTTCATCCGAAAATTGATTTTTTTGGCTGTACCAAAAATGATTCAAAATGTCAATTGGATCGTGCCTCATGTTGAATAACCACTATTTAAACCCTCACAGTGACCAAAATTGCCATTTTTACAGAGTTTTGCTTACTCAAAAGCTTCAATTTTGACCCATTTCAGGCACAGAAATGACTTTAAACACACTTATTTTAGTTGACAAAGTCATAATTCACATCCAACAGTCATTTACAGTCAAAAGATTAAATGTTAAAATTTCATCCATATTGACCATTTTGGGATCGTTCGACATGTCCGGAGTCATCGTTTTTCATCCGAAAATTGATTTTTTGGACTGTACCAAAAATGATTCAAAATGTCAATTGGATCGTGCCTCATGTTGAATAACCACTTTTTAAACCCTCAGAGTGACCAAAATTGCCATATTTACAGAGTTTTGCTTACTCAAAAGCTTCAATTTTGATCCGTTTTAGGCACAGAAATGACTTTAAACACACTTTTTTTAGTTGACAAAGTCATAATTCACATCCAACAGTCATTTACAGTCAAAAGATTAAATGTTAAAATTTCATCCATATTGACCATTTTGGGATCGTTCGACATGTCCGGAGTCATCGTTTTTCATCCGAAAATTGATTTTTTGGACTGTACCAAAAATGATTCAAAATGTCAATTGGATCGTGCCTCATGTTGAATAACCACTTTTTAAACCCTCACAGTGACCAAAATTGCCAATTTTACAGAGTTTTGATTACTCAAAAGCTTCAATTTTTACCCCTTTGAGGCACAGAAATGACTTTAAACACACTTATTTTAGTTGACAAAGTCATAATTCACATCCAACAGTCATTTACAGTCAAAAGATTAAATGTTAAAATTTCATCCATATTGACCATTTTGGGATCGTTCGACATGTCCGGAGTCATCGTTTTTCATCCGAAAATTGATTTTTTGAACTGTACCAAAAATGATTCAAAATGTCAATAGGATCGTGCCTCATGTTGAATAACCACTTTTTAAACCCTCACAGTGACCAAAATTGCCAATTTTACAGAGTTTTGCTTACTCAAAAGCTTCAATTTTGATCCGTTTTAGGCACAGAAATGACTTTAAACACACTTATTTTAGTTGACAAAGTCATAATTCACATCCAACAGTCATTTACAGTCAAAAGATTAAATGTTAAAATTTCATCCATATTGACCATTTTGGGATCGTTCGACATGTCCGGAGTCATCGTTTTTCATCCGAAAATTGATTTTTTGGACTGTACCAAAAATGATTCAAAATCTCAATTGGATCGTGCCTCATGTTGAATAACCACTTTTTAAACCCTCACAGTGACCAAAATTGCCAATTTTACAGAGTTTTGCTTACTCAAAAGCTTCAATTTTGATCCGTTTTAGGCACAGAAATGACTTTAAACACACTTATTTTAGTTGACAAAGTCATAATTCACATCCAACAGTCATTTACAGTCAAAAGATTAAATGTTAAAATTTCTTCCATATTGACCATTTTGGGATCGTTCGACATGTCCGGAGTCATCGTTTTTCATCCGAAAATTGATTTTTTGGACTGTACCAAAAATGATTCAAAATGTCAATTGGATCGTGCCTCATGTTGAATAACCACTTTTTAAACCCTCACAGTGACCAAAATTGCCATTTTTACAGAGTTTTGCTTACTCAAAAGCTTCAATTTTGACCCATTTCAGGCACAGAAATGACTTTAAACACACTTATTTTAGTTGACAAAGTCATAATTCACATCCAACAGTCATTTACAGTCAAAAGATTAAATGTTAAAATTTCATCCATATTGACCATTTTGGGATCGTTCGACATGTCCGGAGTCATCGTTTTTCATCCGAAAATTGATTTTTTGAACTGTACCAAAAATGATTCAAAATGTCAATTGGATCCTGCCTCATGTTGAATACCCACTTTTTAAACCCTCACAGTGACCAAAATTGCCAATTTTACACAGTTTTGATTACTCAAAAGCTTCAATTTGTACCCCTTTGAGGCACAGAAATGACTTTAAACACACTTATTTTAGTTGACAAAGTCATAATTCACATCCAACAGTCATTTACAGTCAAAAGATTAAATGTTAAAATTTCATCCATATTGACCATTTTGGGATCGTTCTACATCGTTTTTCATCCGAAAATTGATTTTTTGGACTGTACCAAAAATGATTCAAAATGTCAATTGGATCGTGCCTCATGTTGAATAACCACTTTTTAAACCCTCACAGTGACCAAAATTGCCAATTTTACAGAGTTTTGCTTACTCAAAAGCTTCAATTTTGACCCGTTTCAGGCACAGAAATGACTTTAAACACACTTATTTTAGTTGACAAAGTCATTATTCACATCCAACAGTCATTTAGAGTCAAAAGATTAAATGATAAAATTTCATCCATATTGACCATTTTGGGATCGTTCGACATGTCCGGAGTCATCGTTTTTCATGCGAAAATTGATTTTTTGGACTGTACCAAAAATGATTCACAATGTCAATTGGATCGTGCCTCATGTTGAATAACCACTTTTTAAACCCTCAGAGTGACCAAAATTGCCATTTTTACAGAGTTTTTATTACTCAAAAGCTTCAATTTTTACCCCTTTGAGGCACAGAAATGACTTTAAACACACTTATTTTAGTTGACAAAGTCATAATTCACATCCAACAGTCATTTACAGTCAAAAGATTAAATGTTAAAATTTCATCCATATTGACCATTTTGGGATTGTTCGACATGTCCGGAGTCATCGTTTTTCATCCGAAAATTGATTTTTTGGACTGTACCAAAAATGATTCAAAATGTCAATTGGATCGTGCCTCATGTTGAATAACCACTTTTTAAACCCTCACAGTGACCAAAATTGCCAATTTTACAGAGTTTTGCTTACTCAAAAGCTTCAATTTTGACCCGTTTCAGGCACAGAAATGAATTTAAACACACTTATTTTAGTTGACAAAGTCATTATTCACATCCAACAGTCATTTAGAGTCAAAAGATTAAATGGTAAAATTTCATCCATATTGACCATTTTGGGATCGTTCGACATGTCCGGAGTCATCGTTTTTCATCCGAAAATTGATTTTTTGGACTGTACCAAAAATGATTCAAAATGTCAATTGGATCGTGCCTCATGTTGAATAACCACTTTTAAAACCCTCACAGTGACCAAAATTGCCATTTTTACAGAGTTTTGATTACTCTAAAGCTTCAATTTTGACCCATTTCAGGCACAGAAATGACTTTAAACACACTTATTTTAGTTGACAAAGTCATAATTCACATCCAACAGTCATTTACAGTCAAAAGATTAAATGTTAAAATTTCATCCATGTTGACCATTTTGGGATCGTTCGACATGTCCGGAGTCATCGTTTTTCATCCGAAAATTGATTTTTTGGACTGTACCAAAAATGATTCAAAATGTCAATTGGATCGTGCCTCATGTTGAATAACCACTTTTTAAACCCTCACAGTGACCAAAATTGCCATTTTTACAGAGTTTTGCTTACTCAAAAGTTTCAATTTTGACCCATTTCAGGCAAAGAAATGACTTTAAACACACTTATTTTAGTTGACAAAGTCATAATTCACATCCAACAGTCATTTACAGTCAAAAGATTAAATGTTAAAATGTCATCATTATAGACCATTTTGGGAACGTTCGACAGGTCCGGAGTCATCGTTTTTCGTCTGAAAATTGATTTTTTGGACTGTACCAAAAATGATTCAAAATGTCAATTGGATCGTGCCTCATGTTGAATAACCACTTTTTAAACCCTCAGAGTGACCAAAATTGCAATTTTTACAGAGTTTTGCTTACTCAAAAGCTTCAATTTTGATCCGTTTTAGGCACAGAAATGACTTTAAACACACTTATTTTAGTTGACAAAGTCATTATTCACATCCAACAGTCATTTAGAGTCAAAAGATTAAATGTTAAAATTTCATCCATATTGACCATTTTGGGATCGTTCAACATGTCCGGAGTCATCGTTTTTCATCCGAAAATTGATTTTTTGGACTGTACCAAAAATGATTCAAAATGTCAATTGGATCGTGCCTCATGTTGAATAACCACTTTTTAAACCCTCACAGTGACCAAAATTGCCATTTTTACAGAGTTTTGATTACTCAAAAGCTTAATTTTGACCCATTTCAGGCACAGAAATGACTTTAAACACACTTATTTTAGTTGACAAAGTCGAAATTCACATCCAACAGTCATTTACAGTCAAAAGATTAAATGTTAAAATTTCATCCATATTGACCATTTTGGGAACGTTCGACAGGTCCGGAGTCATCGTTTTTCGTCTGTAAATTGATTTTTTGGACTGTACCAAAAATGATTCAAAATGTCAATTGGATCGTGCCTCATGTTGAATAACCACTTTTTAAACCCTCACAGTGACCAAAATTGCCATTTTTACAGAGTTTTGATTACTCAAAAGCTTAATTTTGACCCATTTCAGGCACAGAAATGACTTTAAACACACTTATTTTAGTTGACAAAGTCGAAATTCACATCCAACAGTCATTTACAGTCAAAAGATTAAATGTTAAAATTTCATCCATATTGACCATTTTGGGATCGTTCGACATGTCCGGAGTCATCGTTTTTCATCCGAAAATTGATTTTTTGGACTGTACCAAAAATGATTCAAAATGTCAATTGGATCGTGCCTCATGTTGAATAACCACTTTTTAAACCCTCACAGTGACCAAAATTGCCAATTTTACAGAGTTTTGCTTACTCAAAAGCTTCAATTTTGACCCGTTTCAGGCACAGAAATGACTTTAAACACACTTATTTTAGTTGACAAAGTCATTATTCACATCCAACAGTCATTTAGAGTCAAAAGATTAAATGTTAAAATTTCATCCATATTGACCATTTTGGGATCGTTCGACATGTCCGGAGTCATCGTTTTTCATCCGAAAATTGATTTGTTGGACTGTACCAAAAATGATTCAAAATGTCAATTGGATCGTGCCTCATGTTGAATAACCACTTTTTAAACCCTCACAGTGACCAAAATTGCCATTTTTACAGAGTTTTGATTACTCAAAAGCTTCAATTTTGACCCATTTCAGGCACAGAAATGACTTTAAACACACTTATTTTAGTTGACAAAGTCATAATTCACATCCAACAGTCATTTACAGTCAAAAGATTAAATGTTAAAATTTCATCCATATTGACCGTTTTGGGATCGTTCGACATGTCCGGAGTCATCGTTTTTCATCCGAAAATTGATTTTTTGGACTGTACCAAAAATGATTCAAAATGTCAATTGGATCGTGCCTCATGTTGAATAACCACTTTTTAAACCCTCACAGTGACCAAAATTGCCAATTTTACAGAGTTTTGCTTACTCAAAAGCTTCAATTTTGACCCGTTTCAGGCACAGAAATGACTTTAAACACACTTATTTTAGTTGACAAAGTCATTATTCACATCCAACAGTCATTTAGAGTCAAAAGATTAAATGTTAAAATTTCATCCATATTGACCATTTTGGGATCGTTCTACATGTCCGGAGTCATTGTTTTTCATCCGAAAATTGATTTTTGGACTGTACCAAAAATGATTCAAAATGTCAATTGGATCGTGCCTCATGTTGAATAACCACTTTTTAAACCCTCACAGTGACCAAAATTGCCATTTTTACAGAGTTTTGATTACCCAAAGCTTCAATTTTGACCCATTTCAGGCACAGAAATGACTTTAAACACACTTATTTTAGTTGACAAAGTCATAATTCACATCCAACAGTCATTTACAGTCAAAAGATTAAATGTTAAAATTTCATCCATATTGACCATTTTGGGATCGTTCGACATGTCCGGAGTCATCGTTTTTCATCCGAAAATTGATTTTTTGGACTGTACCAAAAATGATTCAAAATGTCAATTGGATCGTGCCTCATGTTGAATAACCACTTTTTAAACCCTCACAGTGACCAAAATTGCCATTTTTACAGAGTTTTGCTTACTCAAAAGCTTCAATTTTGACCCATTTCAGGCACAGAAATGACTTTAAACACACTTATGTTAGTTGACAAAGTCATAATTCACATCCAACAGTCATTTACAGTCAAAAGATTAAATGTTAAAATTTCATCCATATTGACCATTTTGGGATCGTTCGACATGTCCGGAGTCATCGTTTTTCATGCGAAAATTGATTTTTTGGACTGTACCAAAAATGATTCAAAATGTCAATTGGATCGTGCCTCATGTTGAATAACCACTTTTTAAACCCTCACAGTGACCAAAATTGCCATTTTTACAGAGTTTTGATTACTCAAAAGCTTCAATTTTTACCCCTTTGAGGCACAGAAATGACTTTAAACACACTTATTTTAGTTGACAAAGTCATAATTCACATCCAACAGTCATTTACAGTCAAAAGATTAAATGTTAAAATTTCATCCATATTGACCATTTTGGGATCGTTCGACATGTCCGGAGTCATCGTTTTTCATCCGAAAATTGATTTTTTGGACTGTACCAAAAATGATTCAAAATGTCAATTGGATCGTGCCTCATGTTGAATAACCACTTTTTAAACCCTCACAGTGACCAAAATTGCCAATTTTACAGAGTTTTGCTTACTCAAAAGCTTCAATTTTGACCCGTTTCAGGCACAGAAATTACTTTAAACACACTTATTTTAGTTGACAAAGTCATTATTCACATCCAACAGTCATTTAGAGTCAAAAGATTAAATGGTAAAATTTCATCCATATTGACCATTTTGGGATCGTTCGACATGTCCGGAGTCATCGTTTTTCATCCGAAAATTGATTTTTTGGACTGTACCAAAAATGATTCAAAATGTCAATTGGATCGTGCCTCATGTTGAATAACCACTTTTAAAACCCTCACAGTGACCAAAATTGCCATTTTTACAGAGTTTTGATTACTCAAAGCTTCAATTTTGACCCATTTCAGGCACAGAAATGACTTTAAACACACTTATTTTAGTTGACAAAGTCATAATTCACATCCAACAGTCATTTACAGTCAAAAGATTAAATGTTAAAATTTCATCCATATTGACCATTTTGGGATCGTTCGACATGTCCGGAGTCATCGTTTTTCATCCGAAAATTGATTTTTTGGACTGTACCAAAAATGATTCAAAATGTCAATTGGATCGTGCCTCATGTTGAATAACCACTTTTTAAACCCTCACAGTGACCAAAATTGCCATTTTTACAGAGTTTTGCTTACTCAAAAGCTTCAATTTTGACCCATTTCAGGCACAGAAATGACTTTAAACACACTTATGTTAGTTGACAAAGTCATAATTCACATCCAACAGTCATTTACAGTCAAAAGATTAAATGTTAAAATTTCATCCATATTGACCATTTTGGGATCGTTCGACATGTCCGGAGTCATCGTTTTTCATGCGAAAATTGATTTTTTGGACTGTACCAAAAATGATTCAAAATGTCAATTGGATCGTGCCTCATGTTGAATAACCACTTTTTAAACCCTCACAGTGACCAAAATTGCCATTTTTACAGAGTTTTGATTACTCAAAAGCTTCAATTTTTACCCCTTTGAGGCACAGAAATGACTTTAAACACACTTATTTTAGTTGACAAAGTCATAATTCACATCCAACAGTCATTTACAGTCAAAAGATTAAATGTTAAAATTTCATCCATATTGACCATTTTGGGACCGTTCGACATGTCCGGAGTCATCGTTTTTCATCCGAAAATTGATTTTTTGGACTGTACCAAAAATGATTCAAAATGTCAATTGGATCGTGCCTCATGTTGAATAACCACTTTTTAAACCCTCACAGTGACCAAAATTGCCAATTTTACAGAGTTTTGCTTACTCAAAAGCTTCAATTTTGACCCGTTTCAGGCACAGAAATGACTTTAAACACACTTATTTTAGTTGACAAAGTCATTATTCACATCCAACAGTCATTTACAGTCAAAAGATTAAATGTTAAAATTTCATCCATATTGACCATTTTGGGATCGTTCGACATGTCCGGAGTCATCGTTTTTCATCCGAAAATTGATTTTTTGGACTGTACCAAAAATGATTCAAAATGTCAATTGGATCGTGCCTCATGTTGAATAACCACTTTTTAAACCCTCACAGTGACCAAAATTGCCATTTTTACAGAGTTTTGCTTACTCAAAAGCTTCAATTTTGACCCATTTCAGGCACAGAAATGACTTTAAACACACTTATTTTAGTTGACAAAGTCATAATTCACATCCAACAGTCATTTACAGTCAAAAGATTAAATGTTAAAATTTCATCCATATTGACCATTTTGGGATCGTTCGACATGTCCGGAGTCATCGTTTTTCATCCGAAAATTGATTTTTTTGGCTGTACCAAAAATGATTCAAAATGTCAATTGGATCGTGCCTCATGTTGAATAACCACTATTTAAACCCTCACAGTGACCAAAATTGCCATTTTTACAGAGTTTTGCTTACTCAAAAGCTTCAATTTTGACCCATTTCAGGCACAGAAATGACTTTAAACACACTTATTTTAGTTGACAAAGTCATAATTCACATCCAACAGTCATTTACAGTCAAAAGATTAAATGTTAAAATTTCATCCATATTGACCATTTTGGGATCGTTCGACATGTCCGGAGTCATCGTTTTTCATCCGAAAATTGATTTTTTGGACTGTACCAAAAATGATTCAAAATGTCAATTGGATCGTGCCTCATGTTGAATAACCACTTTTTAAACCCTCAGAGTGACCAAAATTGCCATATTTACAGAGTTTTGCTTACTCAAAAGCTTCAATTTTGATCCGTTTTAGGCACAGAAATGACTTTAAACACACTTTTTTTAGTTGACAAAGTCATAATTCACATCCAACAGTCATTTACAGTCAAAAGATTAAATGTTAAAATTTCATCCATATTGACCATTTTGGGATCGTTCGACATGTCCGGAGTCATCGTTTTTCATCCGAAAATTGATTTTTTGGACTGTACCAAAAATGATTCAAAATGTCAATTGGATCGTGCCTCATGTTGAATAACCACTTTTTAAACCCTCACAGTGACCAAAATTGCCAATTTTACAGAGTTTTGATTACTCAAAAGCTTCAATTTTTACCCCTTTGAGGCACAGAAATGACTTTAAACACACTTATTTTAGTTGACAAAGTCATAATTCACATCCAACAGTCATTTACAGTCAAAAGATTAAATGTTAAAATTTCATCCATATTGACCATTTTGGGATCGTTCGACATGTCCGGAGTCATCGTTTTTCATCCGAAAATTGATTTTTTGAACTGTACCAAAAATGATTCAAAATGTCAATAGGATCGTGCCTCATGTTGAATAACCACTTTTTAAACCCTCACAGTGACCAAAATTGCCAATTTTACAGAGTTTTGCTTACTCAAAAGCTTCAATTTTGATCCGTTTTAGGCACAGAAATGACTTTAAACACACTTATTTTAGTTGACAAAGTCATAATTCACATCCAACAGTCATTTACAGTCAAAAGATTAAATGTTAAAATTTCATCCATATTGACCATTTTGGGATCGTTCGACATGTCCGGAGTCATCGTTTTTCATCCGAAAATTGATTTTTTGGACTGTACCAAAAATGATTCAAAATCTCAATTGGATCGTGCCTCATGTTGAATAACCACTTTTTAAACCCTCACAGTGACCAAAATTGCCAATTTTACAGAGTTTTGCTTACTCAAAAGCTTCAATTTTGATCCGTTTTAGGCACAGAAATGACTTTAAACACACTTATTTTAGTTGACAAAGTCATAATTCACATCCAACAGTCATTTACAGTCAAAAGATTAAATGTTAAAATTTCTTCCATATTGACCATTTTGGGATCGTTCGACATGTCCGGAGTCATCGTTTTTCATCCGAAAATTGATTTTTTGGACTGTACCAAAAATGATTCAAAATGTCAATTGGATCGTGCCTCATGTTGAATAACCACTTTTTAAACCCTCACAGTGACCAAAATTGCCATTTTTACAGAGTTTTGCTTACTCAAAAGCTTCAATTTTGACCCATTTCAGGCACAGAAATGACTTTAAACACACTTATTTTAGTTGACAAAGTCATAATTCACATCCAACAGTCATTTACAGTCAAAAGATTAAATGTTAAAATTTCATCCATATTGACCATTTTGGGATCGTTCGACATGTCCGGAGTCATTGTTTTTCATCCGAAAATTGATTTTTTGGACTGTACCAAAAATGATTCAAAATGTCAATTGGATCGTGCCTCATGTTGAATAACCACTTTTTAAACCCTCAGAGTGACCAAAATTGCCATTTTTACAGAGTTTTGCTTACTCAAAAGCTTCAATTTTGATCCGTTTTAGGCACAGAAATGACTTTAAACACACTTATTTTAGTTGACAAAGTCGAAATTCACATCCAACAGTCATTTACAGTCAAAAGATTAAATGTTAAAATTTCATCCATATTGACCATTTTGGGATCGTTCTACATCGTTTTTCATCCGAAAATTGATTTTTTGGACTGTACCAAAAATGATTCAAAATGTCAATTGGATCGTGCCTCATGTTGAATAACCACTTTTTAAACCCTCACAGTGACCAAAATTGCCATTTTTACAGAGTTTTTATTACTCAAAAGCTTCAATTTTTACCCCTTTGAGGCACAGAAATGACTTTAAACACACTTATTTTAGTTGACAAAGTCATAATTCACATCCAACAGTCATTTACAGTCAAAAGATTAAATGTTAAAATTTCATCCATATTGACCATTTTGGGATCGTTCGACATGTCCGGAGTCATTGTTTTTCATCCGAAAATTGATTTTTTGGACTGTACCAAAAATGATTCAAAATGTCAATTGGATCGTGCCTCATGTTGAATAACCACTTTTTAAACCCTCAGAGTGACCAAAATTGCCATTTTTACAGAGTTTTGCTTACTCAAAAGCTTCAATTTTGATCCGTTTTAGGCACAGAAATGACTTTAAACACACTTATTTTAGTTGACAAAGTCATTATTCACATCCAACAGTCATTTAGAGTCAAAAGATTAAATGATAAAATTTCATCCATATTGACCATTTTGGGATCGTTCGACATGTCCGGAGTCATCGTTTTTCATGCGAAAATTGATTTTTTGGACTGTACCAAAAATGATTCACAATGTCAATTGGATCGTGCCTCATGTTGAATAACCACTTTTTAAACCCTCACAGTGACCAAAATTGCCATTTTTACAGAGTTTTTATTACTCAAAAGCTTCAATTTTTACCCCTTTGAGGCACAGAAATGACTTTAAACACACTTATTTTAGTTGACAAAGTCATAATTCACATCCAACAGTCATTTACAGTCAAAAGATTAAATGTTAAAATTTCATCCATATTGACCATTTTGGGATTGTTCGACATGTCCGGAGTCATCGTTTTTCATCCGAAAATTGATTTTTTGGACTGTACCAAAAATGATTCAAAATGTCAATTGGATCGTGCCTCATGTTGAATAACCACTTTTTAAACCCTCACAGTGACCAAAATTGCCAATTTTACAGAGTTTTGCTTACTCAAAAGCTTCAATTTTGACCCGTTTCAGGCACAGAAATGAATTTAAACACACTTATTTTAGTTGACAAAGTCATTATTCACATCCAACAGTCATTTAGAGTCAAAAGATTAAATGGTAAAATTTCATCCATATTGACCATTTTGGGATCGTTCGACATGTCCGGAGTCATCGTTTTTCATCCGAAAATTGATTTTTTGGACTGTACCAAAAATGATTCAAAATGTCAATTGGATCGTGCCTCATGTTGAATAACCACTTTTTAAACCCTCACAGTGACCAAAATTGCCATTTTTACAGAGTTTTGCTTACTCAAAAGTTTCAATTTTGACCCATTTCAGGCAAAGAAATGACTTTAAACACACTTATTTTAGTTGACAAAGTCATAATTCACATCCAACAGTCATTTACAGTCAAAAGATTAAATGTTAAAATGTCATCATTATAGACCATTTTGGGAACGTTCGACAGGTCCGGAGTCATCGTTTTTCGTCTGAAAATTGATTTTTTGGACTGTACCAAAAATGATTCAAAATGTCAATTGGATCGTGCCTCATGTTGAATAACCACTTTTTAAACCCTCAGAGTGACCAAAATTGCAATTTTTACAGAGTTTTGCTTACTCAAAAGCTTCAATTTTGATCCGTTTTAGGCACAGAAATGACTTTAAACACACTTATTTTAGTTGACAAAGTCATTATTCACATCCAACAGTCATTTAGAGTCAAAAGATTAAATGTTAAAATTTCATCCATATTGACCATTTTGGGATCGTTCAACATGTCCGGAGTCATCGTTTTTCATCCGAAAATTGATTTTTTGGACTGTACCAAAAATGATTCAAAATGTCAATTGGATCGTGCCTCATGTTGAATAACCACTTTTTAAACCCTCACAGTGACCAAAATTGCCATTTTTACAGAGTTTTGATTACTCAAAAGCTTAATTTTGACCCATTTCAGGCACAGAAATGACTTTAAACACACTTATTTTAGTTGACAAAGTCGAAATTCACATCCAACAGTCATTTACAGTCAAAAGATTAAATGTTAAAATTTCATCCATATTGACCATTTTGGGAATGTTCGACAGGTCCGGAGTCATCGTTTTTCGTCTGTAAATTGATTTTTTGGACTGTACCAAAAATGATTCAAAATGTCAATTGGATCGTGCCTCATGTTGAATAACCACTTTTTAAACCCTCACAGTGACCAAAATTGCCATTTTTACAGAGTTTTGATTACTCAAAAGCTTAATTTTGACCCATTTCAGGCACAGAAATGACTTTAAACACACTTATTTTAGTTGACAAAGTCGAAATTCACATCCAACAGTCATTTACAGTCAAAAGATTAAATGTTAAAATTTCATCCATATTGACCATTTTGGGATCGTTCGACATGTCCGGAGTCATCGTTTTTCATCCGAAAATTGATTTTTTGGACTGTACCAAAAATGATTCAAAATGTCAATTGGATCGTGCCTCATGTTGAATAACCACTTTTTAAACCCTCACAGTGACCAAAATTGCCAATTTTACAGAGTTTTGCTTACTCAAAAGCTTCAATTTTGACCCGTTTCAGGCACAGAAATGACTTTAAACACACTTATTTTAGTTGACAAAGTCATTATTCACATCCAACAGTCATTTAGAGTCAAAAGATTAAATGTTAAAATTTCATCCATATTGACCATTTTGGGATCGTTCGACATGTCCGGAGTCATCGTTTTTCATCCGAAAATTGATTTGTTGGACTGTACCAAAAATGATTCAAAATGTCAATTGGATCGTGCCTCATGTTGAATAACCACTTTTTAAACCCTCACAGTGACCAAAATTGCCATTTTTACAGAGTTTTGATTACTCAAAAGCTTCAATTTTGACCCATTTCAGGCACAGAAATGACTTTAAACACACTTATTTTAGTTGACAAAGTCATAATTCACATCCAACAGTCATTTACAGTCAAAAGATTAAATGTTAAAATTTCATCCATATTGACCGTTTTGGGATCGTTCGACATGTCCGGAGTCATCGTTTTTCATCCGAAAATTGATTTTTTGGACTGTACCAAAAATGATTCAAAATGTCAATTGGATCGTGCCTCATGTTGAATAACCACTTTTTAAACCCTCACAGTGACCAAAATTGCCAATTTTACAGAGTTTTGCTTACTCAAAAGCTTCAATTTTGACCCGTTTCAGGCACAGAAATGACTTTAAACACACTTATTTTAGTTGACAAAGTCATTATTCACATCCAACAGTCATTTAGAGTCAAAAGATTAAATGTTAAAATTTCATCCATATTGACCATTTTGGGATCGTTCTACATGTCCGGAGTCATTGTTTTTCATCCGAAAATTGATTTTTGGACTGTACCAAAAATGATTCAAAATGTCAATTGGATCGTGCCTCATGTTGAATAACCACTTTTTAAACCCTCACAGTGACCAAAATTGCCATTTTTACAGAGTTTTGATTACCCAAAGCTTCAATTTTGACCCATTTCAGGCACAGAAATGACTTTAAACACACTTATTTTAGTTGACAAAGTCATAATTCACATCCAACAGTCATTTACAGTCAAAAGATTAAATGTTAAAATTTCATCCATATTGACCATTTTGGGATCGTTCGACATGTCCGGAGTCATCGTTTTTCATCCGAAAATTGATTTTTTGGACTGTACCAAAAATGATTCAAAATGTCAATTGGATCGTGCCTCATGTTGAATAACCACTTTTTAAACCCTCACAGTGACCAAAATTGCCATTTTTACAGAGTTTTGCTTACTCAAAAGCTTCAATTTTGACCCATTTCAGGCACAGAAATGACTTTAAACACACTTATGTTAGTTGACAAAGTCATAATTCACATCCAACAGTCATTTACAGTCAAAAGATTAAATGTTAAAATTTCATCCATATTGACCATTTTGGGATCGTTCGACATGTCCGGAGTCATCGTTTTTCATGCGAAAATTGATTTTTTGGACTGTACCAAAAATGATTCAAAATGTCAATTGGATCGTGCCTCATGTTGAATAACCACTTTTTAAACCCTCACAGTGACCAAAATTGCCATTTTTACAGAGTTTTGATTACTCAAAAGCTTCAATTTTTACCCCTTTGAGGCACAGAAATGACTTTAAACACACTTATTTTAGTTGACAAAGTCATAATTCACATCCAACAGTCATTTACAGTCAAAAGATTAAATGTTAAAATTTCATCCATATTGACCATTTTGGGATCGTTCGACATGTCCGGAGTCATCGTTTTTCATCCGAAAATTGATTTTTTGGACTGTACCAAAAATGATTCAAAATGTCAATTGGATCGTGCCTCATGTTGAATAACCACTTTTTAAACCCTCACAGTGACCAAAATTGCCAATTTTACAGAGTTTTGCTTACTCAAAAGCTTCAATTTTGACCCGTTTCAGGCACAGAAATTACTTTAAACACACTTATTTTATTTGACAAAGTCATTATTCACATCCAACAGTCATTTAGAGTCAAAAGATTAAATGGTAAAATTTCATCCATATTGACCATTTTGGGATCGTTCGACATGTCCGGAGTCATCGTTTTTCATCCGAAAATTGATTTTTTGGACTGTACCAAAAATGATTCAAAATGTCAATTGGATCGTGCCTCATGTTGAATAACCACTTTTAAAACCCTCACAGTGACCAAAATTGCCATTTTTACAGAGTTTTGATTACTCAAAGCTTCAATTTTGACCCATTTCAGGCACAGAAATGACTTTAAACACACTTATTTTAGTTGACAAAGTCATAATTCACATCCAACAGTCATTTACAGTCAAAAGATTAAATGTTAAAATTTCATCCATATTGACCATTTTGGGATCGTTCGACATGTCCGGAGTCATCGTTTTTCATCCGAAAATTGATTTTTTGGACTGTACCAAAAATGATTCAAAATGTCAATTGGATCGTGCCTCATGTTGAATAACCACTTTTTAAACCCTCACAGTGACCAAAATTGCCTTTTTTACAGAGTTTTGCTTACTCAAAAGCTTCAATTTTGACCCATTTCAGGCACAGAAATGACTTTAAACACACTTATTTTAGTTGACAAAGTCATAATTCACATCCAACAGTCATTTACAGTCAAAAGATTAAATGTTAAAATTTCATCCATATTGACCATTTTGGGATCGTTCGACATGTCCGGAGTCATCGTTTTTCATCCGAAAATTGATTTTTTGGACTGTACCAAAAATGATTCAAAATGTCAATTGGATCGTGCCTCATGTTGAATAACCACTATTTAAACCCTCACAGTGACCAAAATTGCCATTTTTACAGAGTTTTGCTTACTCAAAAGCTTCAATTTTGACCCATTTCAGGCACAGAAATGACTTTAAACACACTTATTTTAGTTGACAAAGTCATAATTCACATCCAACAGTCATTTAGAGTCAAAAGATTAAATGTTAAAATTTCATCATTATAGACCATTTTGGGAATGTTCGACAGGTCCGGAGTCATCGTTTTTCGTCTGAAAATTGATTTTTTGGACTGTACCAAAAATGATTCAAAATGTCAATTGGATCGTGCCTCATGTTGAATAACCACTTTTTAAACCCTCAGAGTGACCAAAATTGCCATTTTTACAGAGTTTTGCTTACTCAAAAGCTTCAATTTTGATCCGTTTTAGGCACAGAAATGACTTTAAACACACTTATTTTAGTTGACAAAGTCATAATTCACATCCAACAGTCATTTACAGTCAAAAGATTAAATGTTAAAATTTCATCCATATTGAACATTTTGGGATCGTTCGACATGTCCGGAGTCATCGTTTTTCATCCGAAAATTGATTTTTTGGACTGTACCAAAAATTATTCAAAATGTCAATTGGATCGTGCCTCATGTTGAATAACCACTTTTTAAACCCTCACAGTGACCAAAATTGCCATTTTTACTGAGTTTTGATTACTCAAAAGCTTCAATTTTGACCCATTTCAGGCACAGAAATGACTTTAAACACACTTATTTTAGTTGACAAAGTCATAATTCAAATCCAACAGTCATTTAGAGTCAAAAGATTAAATGTTAAAATGTCATCATTATAGACCATTTTGGGAACGTTCGACAGGTCCGGAGTCATCGTTTTTCGTCTGAAAATTGATTTTTTGGACTGTACCAAAAATGATTCAAAATGTCAATTGGATCGTGCCTCATGTTGAATAACCACTTTTTAAACCCTCACAGTGACCAAAATTGCCATTTTTACAGAGTTTTGCTTACTCAAAAGCTTCAATTTTTACCCCTTTGAGGCACAGAAATGACTTTAAACACACTTATTTTAGTTGACAAAGTCATAATTCACATCCAGCAGTCATTTACAGTCAAAAGATTAAATGTTAAAATTTCATCCATATTGACCATTTTGGGATCGTTCGACATGTCCGGAGTCATCGTTTTTCATCCGAAAATTGATTTTTTGGACTGTACCAAAAATGATTCAAAATGTCAATTGGATCGTGCCTCATGTTGAATAACCACTTTTTAAACCCTCACAGTGACCAAAATTGCCAATTTTACAGAGTTTTGCTTACTCAAAAGCTTCAATTTTGACCCGTTTCAGGCACAGAAATGACTTTAAAAACACTTATTTTAGTTGACAAAGTCATTATTCACATCCAACAGTCATTTAGAGTCAAAAGATTAAATGGTAAAATTTCATCCATATTGACCATTTTGGGATCGTTCGACATGTCCGGAGTCATCGTTTTTCATCCGAAAATTGATTTTTTGGACTGTACCAAAAATGATTCAAAATGTCAATTGGATCGTGCCTCATGTTGAATAACCACTTTTAAAACCCTCACAGTGACCAAAATTGCCATTTTTACAGAGTTTTGATTACTCAAAAGCTTCAATTTTGACCCATTTCAGGCACAGAAATGACTTTAAACACACCTATTTTAGTTGACAAAGTCATAATTCACATCCAACAGTCATTTACAGTCAAAAGATTAAATGTTAAAATTTCATCCATATTGACCATTTTGGGATCGTTCGACATGTCCGGAGTCATCGTTTTTCATCCGAAAATTGATTTTTTGGACTGTACCAAAAATGATTCAAAATGTCAATTGGATCGTGCCTCATGTTGAATAACCACTATTTAAACCCTCACAGTGACCAAAATTGCCATTTTTACAGAGTTTTGCTTACTCAAAAGCTTCAATTTTGACCCATTTCAGGCACAGAAATGACTTTAAACACACTTATTTTAGTTGACAAAGTCATAATTCACATCCAACAGTCATTTACAGTCAAAAGATTAAATGTTAAAATTTCATCCATATTGACCATTTTGGGATCGTTCGACATGTCCGGAGTCATCGTTTTTCATCCGAAAATTGATTTTTTGGACTGTACCAAAAATGATTCAAAATGTCAATTGGATCGTGCCTCATGTTGAATAACCACTTTTTAAACCCTCAGAGTGACCAAAATTGCCATATTTACAGAGTTTTGCTTACTCAAAAGCTTCAATTTTGATCCGTTTTAGGCACAGAAATGACTTTAAACACACTTTTTTTAGTTGACAAAGTCATAATTCACATCCAACAGTCATTTACAGTCAAAAGATTAAATGTTAAAATTTCATCCATATTGACCATTTTGGGATCGTTCGACATGTCCGGAGTCATCGTTTTTCATCCGAAAATTGATTTTTTGGACTGTACCAAAAATGATTCAAAATGTCAATTGGATCGTGCCTCATGTTGAATAACCACTTTTTAAACCCTCACAGTGACCAAAATTGCCTTTTTTACAGAGTTTTGCTTACTCAAAAGCTTCAATTTTGACCCATTTCAGGCACAGAAATGACTTTAAACACACTTATTTTAGTTGACAAAGTCATAATTCACATCCAACAGTCATTTACAGTCAAAAGATTAAATGTTAAAATTTCATCCATATTGACCATTTTGGGATCGTTCGGCATGTCCGGAGTCATCGTTTTTCATCCGAAACTTGATTTTTTGGACTGTACCAAAAATGATTCAAAATGTCAATTGGATCGTGCCTCATGTTGAATAACCACTATTTAAACCCTCACAGTGACCAAAATTGCCATTTTTACAGAGTTTTGCTTACTCAAAAGCTTCAATTTTGACCCATTTCAGGCACAGAAATGACTTTAAACACACTTATTTTAGTTGACAAAGTCATAATTCACATCCAACAGTCAATTAGAGTCAAAAGATTAAATGTTAAAATTTCATCATTATAGACCATTTTGGGAATGTTCGACAGGTCCGGAGTCATCGTTTTTCGTCTGAAAATTGATTTTTTGGACTGTACCAAAAATGATTCAAAATGTCAATTGGATCGTGCCACATGTTGAATAACCACTTTTTAAACCCTCAGAGTGACCAAAATTGCCATTTTTACAGAGTTTTGCTTACTCAAAAGCTTCAATTTTGATCCGTTTTAGGCACAGAAATGACTTTAAACACACTTATTTTAGTTGACAAAGTCATAATTCACATCCAACAGTCATTTACAGTCAAAAGATTAAATGTTAAAATTTCATCCATATTGACCATTTTGGGATCGTTCGACATGTCCGGAGTCATCGTTTTTCATCCGAAAATTGATTTTTTGGACTGTACCAAAAATGATTCAAAATGTCAATTGGATCGTGCCTCATGTTGAATAACCACTTTTTAAACCCTCACAGTGACCAAAATTGCCTTTTTTACAGAGTTTTGATTACTCAAAAGCTTCAATTTTGACCCATTTCAGGCACAGAAATGACTTCAAACACACTTATTTTAGTTGACAAAGTCATAATTCACATCCAACAGTCATTTAGAGTCAAAAGATTAAATGTTAAAATGTCATCATTATAGACCAATTTGGGAACGTTCGACAGGTCCGGAGTCATCGTTTTTCGTCTGAAAATTGATTTTTTGGACTGTACCAAAAATGATTCAAAATGTCAATTGGATCGTGCCTCATGTTGAATAACCACTTTTTAAACCCTCACAGTGACCAAAATTGCCATTTTTACAGAGTTTTGCTTACTCAAAAGCTTCAATTTTTACCCCTTTGAGGCACAGAAATGACTTTAAACACACTTATTTTAGTTGACAAAGTCATAATTCACATCCAACAGTCATTTACAGTCAAAAGATTAAATGTTAAAATTTCATCCATATTGACCATTTTGGGATCGTTCGACAGGTCCGGAGTCATCGTTTTTCATCCGAAAATTGATTTTTTGGACTGTACCAAAAATGATTCAAAATGTCAATTGGATCGTGCCTCATGTTGAATAACCACTTTTTAAACCCTCACAGTGACCAAAATTGCCAATTTTACAGAGTTTTGCTTACTCAAAAGCTTCAATTTTGACCCGTTTCAGGCACAGAAATGACTTTAAAAACACTTATTTTAGTTGACAAAGTCATTATTCACATCCAACAGTCATTTAGAGTCAAAAGATTAAATGGTAAAATTTCATCCATATTGACCATTTTGGGATCGTTCGACATGTCCGGAGTCATCGTTTTTCATCCGAAAAATAATTTTTTGGACTGTACCAAAAATGATTCAAAATGTCAATTGGATCGTGCCTCATGTTGAATAACCACTTTTAAAACCCTCACAGTGACCAAAATTGCCATTTTTACAGAGTTCTGATTACTCAAAAGCTTCAATTTTGACCCATTTCAGGCACAGAAATGACTTTAAACACACCTATTTTAGTTGACAAAGTCATAATTCACATCCAACAGTCATTTACAGTCAAAAGATTAAATGTTAAAATTTCATCCATATTGACCATTTTGGGATCGTTCGACATGTCCGGAGTCATCGTTTTTCATCCGAAAATTGATTTTTTGGACTGTACCAAAAATGATTCAAAATGTCAATTGGATCGTGCCTCATGTTGAATAACCACTATTTAAACCCTCACAGTGACCAAAATTGCCATTTTTACAGAGTTTTGCTTACTCAAAAGCTTCAATTTTGACCCATTTCAGGCACAGAAATGACTTTAAACACACTTATTTTAGTTGACAAAGTCATAATTCACATCCAACAGTCATTTACAGTCAAAAGATTAAATGTTAAAATTTCATCCATATTGACCATTTTGGGATCGTTCGACATGTCCGGAGTCATCGTTTTTCATCCGAAAATTGATTTTTTGGACTGTACCAAAAATGATTCAAAATGTCAATTGGATCGTGCCTCATGTTGAATAACCACTTTTTAAACCCTCAGAGTGACCAAAATTGCCATATTTACAGAGTTTTGCTTACTCAAAAGCTTCAATTTTGATCCGTTTTAGGCACAGAAATGACTTTAAACACACTTTTTTTAGTTGACAAAGTCATAATTCACATCCAACAGTCATTTACAGTCAAAAGATTAAATGTTAAAATTTCATCCATATTGACCATTTTGGGATCGTTCGACATGTCCGGAGTCATCGTTTTTCATCCGAAAATTGATTTTTTGGACTGTACCAAAAATGATTCAAAATGTCAATTGGATCGTGCCTCATGTTGAATAACCACTTTTTAAACCCTCACAGTGACCAAAATTGCCTTTTTTACAGAGTTTTGCTTACTCAAAAGCTTCAATTTTGACCCATTTCAGGCACAGAAATGACTTTAAACACACTTATTTTAGTTGACAAAGTCATAATTCACATCCAACAGTCATTTACAGTCAAAAGATTAAATGTTAAAATTTCATCCATATTGACCATTTTGGGATCGTTCGGCTTGTCCGGAGTCATCGTTTTTCATCCGAAAATTGATTTTTTGGACTGTACCAAAAATGATTCAAAATGTCAATTGGATCGTGCCTCATGTTGAATAACCACTATTTAAACCCTCACAGTGACCAAAATTGCCATTTTTACAGAGTTTTGCTTACTCAAAAGCTTCAATTTTGACCCATTTCAGGCACAGAAATGACTTTAAACACACTTATTTTAGTTGACAAAGTCATAATTCACATCCAACAGTCAATTAGAGTCAAAAGATTAAATGTTAAAATTTCATCATTATAGACCATTTTGGGAATGTTCGACAGGTCCGGAGTCAACGTTTTTCGTCTGAAAATTGATTTTTTGGACTGTACCAAAAATGATTCAAAATGTCAATTGGATCGTGCCTCATGTTGAATAACCACTTTTTAAACCCTCAGAGTGACCAAAATTGCCATTTTTACAGAGTTTTGCTTACTCAAAAGCTTCAATTTTGATCCGTTTTAGGCACAGAAATGACTTTAAACACACTTATTTTAGTTGACAAAGTCATAATTCACATCCAACAGTCATTTACAGTCAAAAGATTAAATGTTAAAATTTCATCCATATTGACCATTTTGGGATCGTTCGACATGTCCGGAGTCATCGTTTTTCATCCGAAAATTGATTTTTTGGACTGTACCAAAAATGATTCAAAATGTCAATTGGATCGTGCCTCATGTTGAATAACCACTTTTTAAACCCTCACAGTGACCAAAATTGCCATTTTTACAGAGTTTTGATTACTCAAAAGCTTCAATTTTGACCCATTTCAGGCACAGAAATGACTTTAAACACACTTATTTTAGTTGACAAAGTCATAATTCACATCCAACAGTCATTTAGAGTCAAAAGATTAAATGTTAAAATGTCATCATTATAGACCATTTTGGGAACGTTCGACAGGTCCGGAGTCATCGTTTTTCGTCTGAAAATTGATTTTTTGGACTGTACCAAAAATGATTCAAAATGTCAATTGGATCGTGCCTCATGTTGAATAACCACTTTTTAAACCCTCACAGTGACCAAAATTGCCATTTTTACAGAGTTTTGCTTACTCAAAAGCTTCAATTTTTACCCCTTTGAGGCACAGAAATGACTTTAAACACACTTATTTTAGTTGACAAAGTCATAATTCACATCCAACAGTCATTTACAGTCAAAAGATTAAATGTTAAAATTTCATCCATACTGACCATTTTGGGATCGTTCGACATGTCCGGAGTCATCGTTTTTCATCCGAAAATTGATTTTTTGGACTGTACCAAAAATGATTCAAAATGTCAATTGGATCGTGCCTCATGTTGAATAACCACTTTTTAAACCCTCACAGTGACCAAAATTGCCAATTTTACAGAGTTTTGCTTACTCAAAAGCTTCAATTTTGACCCGTTTCAGGCACAGAAATGACTTTAAAAACACTTATTTTAGTTGACAAAGTCATTATTCACATCCAACAGTCATTTAGAGTCAAAAGATTAAATGGTAAAATTTCATCCATATTGACCATTTTGGGATCGTTCGACATGTCCGGAGTCATCGTTTTTCATCCGAAAATTGATTTTTTGGACTGTACCAAAAATGATTCAAAATGTCAATTGGATCGTGCCTCATGTTGAATAACCACTTTTAAAACCCTCACAGTGACCAAAATTGCCATTTTTACAGAGTTTTGATTACTCAAAAGCTTCAATTTTGACCCATTTCAGGCACAGAAATGACTTTAAACACACCTATTTTAGTTGACAAAGTCATAATTCACATCCAACAGTCATTTACAGTCAAAAGATTAAATGTTAAAATTTCATCCATATTGACCATTTTGGGATCGTTCGACATGTCCGGAGTCATCGTTTTTCATCCGAAAATTGATTTTTTGGACTGTACCAAAAATGATTCAAAATGTCAATTGGATCGTGCCTCATGTTGAATAACCACTATTTAAACCCTCACAGTGACCAAAATTGCCATTTTTACAGAGTTTTGCTTACTCAAAAGCTTCAATTTTGACCCATTTCAGGCACAGAAATGACTTTAAACACACTTATTTTAGTTGACAAAGTCATAATTCACATCCAACAGTCATTTACAGTCAAAAGATTAAATGTTAAAATTTCATCCATATTGACCATTTTGGGATCGTTCGACATGTCCGGAGTCATCGTTTTTCATCCGAAAATTGATTTTTTGGACTGTACCAAAAATGATCAAAATGTCAATTGGATCGTGCCTCATGTTGAATAACCACTTTTTAAACCCTCAGAGTGACCAAAATTGCCATTTTTACAGAGTTTTGCTTACTCAAAAGCTTCAATTTTGATCCGTTTTAGGCACAGAAATGACTTTAAACACACTTATTTTAGTTGACAAAGTCATAATTCACATCCAACAGTCATTTACAGTCAAAAGATTAAATGTTAAAATTTCATCCATATTGACCATTTTGGGATCGTTCGACATGTCCGGAGTCATCGTTTTTCATCCGAAAATTGATTTTTTGGACTGTACCAAAAATGATTCAAAATGTCAATTGGATCGTGCCTCATGTTGAATAACCACTTTTTAAACCCTCACAGTGACCAACATTGCCATTTTTACAGAGTTTTGATTACTCAAAAGCTTCAATTTTGACCCATTTCAGGCACAGAAATGACTTTAAACACACCTATTTTAGTTGACAAAGTCATAATTCACATCCAACAGTCATTTACAGTCAAAAGATTAAATGTTAAAATTTCATCCATATTGACCATTTTGGGATCGTTCGACATGTCCGGAGTCATCGTTTTTCATCCGAAAATTGATTTTTTGGACTGTACCAAAAATGATTCAAAATGTCAATTGGATCGTGCCTCATGTTGAATAACCACTATTTAAACCCTCACAGTGACCAAAATTGCCATTTTTACAGAGTTTTGCTTACTCAAAAGCTTCAATTTTGACCCATTTCAGGCACAGAAATGACTTTAAACACACTTATTTTAGTTGACAAAGTCATAATTCACATCCAACAGTCATTTACAGTCAAAAGATTAAATGTTAAAATTTCATCCATATTGACCATTTTGGGATCGTTCGACATGTCCGGAGTCATCGTTTTTCATCCGAAAATTGATTTTTTGGACTGTACCAAAAATGATTCAAAATGTCAATTGGATCGTGCCTCATGTTGAATAACCACTTTTTAAACCCTCAGAGTGACCAAAATTGCCATATTTACAGAGTTTTGCTTACTCAAAAGCTTCAATTTTGATCCGTTTTAGGCACAGAAATGACTTTAAACACACTTTTTTTAGTTGACAAAGTCATAATTCACATCCAACAGTCATTTACAGTCAAAAGATTAAATGTTAAAATTTCATCCATATTGACCATTTTGGGATCGTTCGACATGTCCGGAGTCATCGTTTTTCATCCGAAAATTGATTTTTTGGACTGTACCAAAAATGATTCAAAATGTCAATTGGATCGTGCCTCATGTTGAATAACCACTTTTTAAACCCTCACAGTGACCAAAATTGCCTTTTTTACAGAGTTTTGCTTACTCAAAAGCTTCAATTTTGACCCATTTCAGGCACAGAAATGACTTTAAACACACTTATTTTAGTTGACAAAGTCATAATTCACATCCAACAGTCATTTACAGTCAAAAGATTAAATGTTAAAATTTCATCCATATTGACCATTTTGGGATCGTTCGGCATGTCCGGAGTCATCGTTTTTCATCCGAAAATTGATTTTTTGGACTGTACCAAAAATGATTCAAAATGTCAATTGGATCGTGCCTCATGTTGAATAACCACTATTTAAACCCTCACAGTGACCAAAATTGCCATTTTTACAGAGTTTTGCTTACTCAAAAGCTTCAATTTTGACCCATTTCAGGCACAGAAATGACTTTAAACACACTTATTTTAGTTGACAAAGTCATAATTCACATCCAACAGTCAATTAGAGTCAAAAGATTAAATGTTAAAATTTCATCATTATAGACCATTTTGGGAATGTTCGACAGGTCCGGAGTCATCGTTTTTCGTCTGAAAATTGATTTTTTGGACTGTACCAAAAATGATTCAAAATGTCAATTGGATCGTGCCTCATGTTGAATAACCACTTTTTAAACCCTCAGAGTGACCAAAATTGCCATTTTTACAGAGTTTTGCTTACTCAAAAGCTTCAATTTTGATCCGTTTTAGGCACAGAAATGACTTTAAACACACTTATTTTAGTTGACAAAGTCATAATTCACATCCAACAGTCATTTACAGTCAAAAGATTAAATGTTAAAATTTCATCCATATTGACCATTTTGGGATCGTTCGACATGTCCGGAATCATCGTTTTTCATCCGAAAATTGATTTTTTGGACTGTACCAAAAATGATTCAAAATGTCAATTGGATCGTGCCTCATGTTGAATAACCACTTTTTAAACCCTCACAGTGACCAAAATTGCCTTTTTTACAGAGTTTTGATTACTCAAAAGCTTCAATTTTGACCC